>NC_084611.1:67664269-67929269 GCF_033978795.1 Nerophis ophidion
AATTATTATTCTACCAACCAGGTTTTATCTGGTGTGTTTTTAATGGCATCAAGGGTGATTTTTAGCTTGCTTAATTTGCAATAAATTTTGAGTTGGGCACATATTAATCAATTTAACTTAGTAACCAAAATAATTTCATTTTAGCTGTATTTGTTAAAAATTAATCGGACAAACGTAAATACATTTCGCTTAGTTATTGCAATAATTTTAGTGTGGCTTTATTTGCTAAAAATGAGTTGGATTAACTAATTTTTATTGTATTGTGAGAATGTACTAATTTTGAGTTGGGGCAACATATATTGGTTGGATGGAAATCCTGCCCTCATTTTAATTGAGTTCCCCTAACGCATGGGTGTCAAACTCTGGCCCGCGGGCCAAATTTGGCCCGCCGTGTAATTTCATTTGGCCCTTGAGGCAATATCAAATTAAACATTAGAGTTGGCCTGCCGATATTATACAGCGGCGATGCCGCTCTAACACCGCTAATCCTCATACTTGCCAACCCTCCCGAGACTCCCGAAGTTCAGTGCCCCTCTTTAAAATCTCCCGGAGGAACCATTCTCCCAAATTTCTCCCGATTTCCACCCGGCCAACAATATTGTTTTAATGGCACTTCCTTTAGCCTTCTCTACAACCTTGCATCACGTCCGCTTTTCCTACATACAAACATTGTGCCGTCCCAGTCACACAATAGAAGCGGATTTTACACACACATAAGTTAATGCAAGGCATGCTTGATCAGGTCACACTCAGGGTGGCTGAATAAACAATTTTAACCCTGTCACAAATATGCGCCACACTGTGAAGCCACACCAAACAAGAATGACAAACACATTTCGGGAGAACATCCGCACCGTAAGACGACATAAACACAACTGAACAAATACCCAGAACCCCTTGCAGCACTAACACTTCTGGGACGCGACAATATATAATTTGATATGCCATTGATATTTTTTAATTATTATTATTATTATGTTTATTCGAAACTCTATTTTGCATGTCACTATAAAGTTATATAAGCCTTGGTAGTTCAATATTCAATGCAAAACTTGTTTGGGTCCCTATTAGAAGGTTAATTTGTTCAACCTTGGCCCGCGGCTTTGTTCGGTTTAAAATTTTGGCCCACTCTGTATTTGAGTTTGACACCCCTGATCTAACGAGTAATTTTTTTGAGTGTGGATGTATTTTTGAGCACCGTATAGGTGGAATAGAGCGGCCCTCCTCGGCTCTATCGATAGCTAACTTTTGTTAGTGTTTATGAATTAAGAGTGCAGAAAAAAAATATAAAGTTCTCCTTTTTAAAGGTAACATTATCACAATTTCAGAAGGGTTAAAACCAATAAAAATCAGTTCCCAGTGGCTTATTTTATTTTTTTCCAAATTTTACCCAACATGTAATATCCCGAAAAAAGGCTTTTAAGTGCCTGATTTTTGCTATCTGTAAATCCACCGTCCACTTTCCTGTGACGTCATCTAGTGATTCCAACACAAACAACATGGCGGTTAACACAGCAAGCTATAGCGACATTAGCTCGGATTCAAACTCGGATTTCAGCGGTTTAAGCGATTCAACAGATTACGCATGTATTGAAATGGATGGTTGGAGTGTGGAGGCAGATAGGGAAAACGAAATTGAAGAAGAAACTGAAGCTATTGAGCGAATAGCTATTTAAGCTAATCGGTGATCGCCTTCCAACCAACGATTGCATCTTTTGACCAGACTACTGGAGCAACTTAAATCTGTCGATTGGTAAGTGTTTGTTTGGCATTAAATGTGGGTGGAGGGAAAAGCTGGATGCAAATATAGCTGCAAATGTACATAAAGCTAGCCTAAATAGCATGTTAGCATCAATTAGCTGGCAGTCATGCCGCGACCAAATATGTCTGATTAACACATAAGTCAATAACTCTAACAAAACTCACCTTTGTGATTTTGTTGACTTTATCGTTGGAAATGCATCTGCTTTGAGTGTTGCAGGATATGCACACGTTTCTTTGTGCCATGTCTGTCGTAGCATCGCCGGTAAAATGTGCAGACCAAACGAGGGACTTTCGCATCTTTTGACACTGGTGCAACTTGAATCCGTCGATTGGTATGTGTTTGTTTGGCATTAAATGTGGGTGGAGGGAAAGGCTATATGCAAATATAGCTACAAATGAGGCATAACGGTGCAATATGTACATACAGCTAGCCTAAATAGCATGTTAGCATCGATTAGCATGCCGTGCTAATCGAAGCACACTCCACGTAAATCAACTTGAATCCGTCCCTGATCGTGTTGTTACACCCTCAGACAACACCACCGACGAGGCATGATGTCTCCAAGGTACGGAAAACAGTCGAAAAAACGGAAAATAACAGAGCTAATTGGACTCGTTTGTAATGTGTTTGAGAAAATGGCGGATTGATTACCTATGTGACGTCACAAGCTCCGAGAGCGAATAATAGAAAGGTGTTTAATTCGCCAAAATTCACCCATTTAGAGTTTGGAAATCGTTTGAAAAAATATATGGTCTTTTTTTCTGCAACATCAAGGTATATATTGACGCTTACATAGGTCTGGTGATAATGTTCCCCTTTAACATTTTGATTGATTAATTGATACTTTTATTAGTAGATTGCACAGTTCAGTACAGATTCGGTACAATTGACCACTAAATGGTAACACCCGAATTAGTTTTTCAACTTGTTTAAGTCGGGGTCCACGTTAATCAATTCATGGTAGTGCATAAAGTGCGTTGCATTTTTTAAGACCGGTATATCATTCTCATTTACTGATACAACTGTCATTCTCAAGGCTATTTCTCCACTTTTGAACACTACACAACAATCATGGATTAGATGCCAGGGGGTGTACTCGGTTGTGGTCTACGCCATTAAGCACAGACAGAAACGCTTCCACCAGCAACTTCAAGGACCTACAATATAATGCATGTTCAAGACCTGCAACACGTTGTGTACACAATTCTTCCACGCAACACCGAATTAAAAATAAAAATAAAATCAAATAAACTACCTCGGAAACATGCACGTACCTGCCGTCAAACTCCGCTCCGGTTCCGAACCACAAGCCGGAGAACAAGATGAACTTTATGCGGGAGTCCATGTCGGCTGCTATAGTCCACAGGAATGGTGACAACCCCGAGCAGGATCCTCTTGCCGCTAGACTAAAAACCAAATAACTCCAAAGGGCGACGTTAGAGCAGAGTAATAGTGTTCGGCGAGGGAAAGAGAGCGCAGCTCCCTCTCTCGCCCTCCTCGTCCTCACAAGTTCACTCCGCCGCCACTCAGTCACACCTTATACGGCGGGAGCGCGCCCGTGCCTTTAAACCGTGACGTCAACGGGCGCGGGCACGAGGAACAGGCTCAAACGGAGATGGGCGTGGACCACCCAGGTAGAAGGTGAGGACGTGGGAAGGTGATGCCCAGAGATTAGGCGTGTCCTAAAAAAAAAAAAAACATTTCACATAACTGCACATTTATTGTAAAATTGTTTCGTCATACTTTTCTTTTTTGGGACAAGAGATTGAGTGATTGGGGATTATCTCCAGACGACTTTACTTCCGGTCTGGATGCTTCATATATCATTATTATTTACATCAAAATAGGTTTGTTAGCAAGCTTCAAGTGGTGTTTATTGATTTATTTTATTATTATTCCTGTTTATTTATTAACTGCATTGATTTCCCATTTTATGTACATATATCAAACAGTACATTTCTCATGACTAATATTTGACATACACCACCGATTGTGCAAGTTCCATCCATCCCATCCATTTTCTACCGCTTATTCCCTTTCGGGGTCACGGGGGTCGCCGGCGCCTATCTCAGCTACAATCGGGCGGAAGGCGGGGTACACCCTGGACAAGTCGCCACCTCATCGCAGGGCCGATTGTGCAAGTTCTCCCACTGTAATTTTCATCATAGGTACACTTCAACTGTGAGAGACAGAATGTGAAAAAAATAATCAAGGAATTCACATTGTAGGAAGATTTATACCAAAATGGATACATGGATGATACAGCAGAGGATTGGGAGAATGTCATGTGGTCAGATGAAAGCAAAATAGAACTTTTTGGTATAAACTCAACTCGTCGTGTTTGGAGGAAGAAGAATACTGAGTTGCATCCCAAGAAAACCATACCTACTGTGAAGCATGGGGGTGGAAACATCATATTTTGGGGCTGTTTTTCTGCTAAGGGGACAGGACGATTGATCCGTGTTAAGGAAAGAATGAATGGGGCCATGTATCGTGAGATTTTGAGGCAAAACCTCCTTCCATCAGTGACAGTTTTGAATGGTTGACCTTATTTTCCACCATAATTTACACATAAATTATTTCAAATTCCTACAACGTGAATTCCTGGATTTTTTTTTCACAGTTGAAGTGTACCTATGATGAAAATTACAGACCTCTGTCATCATTTTAAGGGGGAGAACTTGCACAATCGGTGGCTGACTAAATACTTTTTTTGCCCCACTGTATGTGTTGTATAACAATGCTATTCAAATATGCATCCGGAAAACAAAATTCTTATTAAATAATTGTTTGTTTCACAGCACTAAAATATGTTTTACCTTTGTTTTGTGGACATTAAAAAAAACAATCCGAACATTTGACATGCATTTCATTGGACAACATATGCAATGTTACATCTAAATATAAATATGCTTGCGTATTATTTATAAAAAATGTATAAAGATATTTTTTTTAAAAGGTTTTCATTTACTTGGACCGCGAACCCCACAGGGACAAGCGGTAGAAAATGGATGGATGGATGGATGGATGGATGGATTACATTAATTACAGTCACACTACATACGGTATTTGAAAGAAAAAAAAAAGTCCCACAGATAATATAGCACAATATAACAATACAACAACGCGATTTGGTACAATGAAAATGCATCTCCCCACGTTGTTTCAAGGATAAAAATTAATAAATTTGACACGCTTTTTAATTGGGTAGTAAAAAAAAAATGCCTCCCAGAAACAATTTTTCATTTTGTTGTAATGTGCTTGTCAAATAACTAAAAAAAGATCAACTTTGAACAGTATTTTTCATGGATGATAACGCAACATCTGGCTTTTCATGCATTGAGAACCAAAAAAAAAACATTTATATTATATTAAATCTGAATACGAATGTTTGTATATTCTTTATTTCACACATAACATTAGAATAGGCCGACAAACATTGTGACGACTTGGTCACATGTTTATGCGGGGGTCGTTCTCCCAAGATGCAGACAGATAACTCCGGATGAAGCGTGCAGGTAGGAAATTATTTATTTGTAAGAATTATGCAGGAACAACAGGAGAAACAAAAGCGTGCCGATAGCACGGATGGCAAATGTATCATAGACTGTATGTATATTATTCACATGTGAATTGTGCTGTATAATAGACTGTATTTATATTATTCACTTGTCAATTATGCTGTATAATAGACTGTATTTATATTTGTGGAGCGGCGCAGCAGACGGGCCGACGGCGGGCAGGGCATGCTGCAGCCCTGCCCAAGATGGCGGCAAGGAGACGGAGAATGCGGCGGAGCGGAGAGGCGGGGCGTGCCGGGAGCGAATTCAGGTGCGTGGCGCACACACCGGGCAACAATTAACATTTCTCCTGACATAGTATAAAAGAGGAGAAGGAGGAAAGATCGAGGAGGAAGGAGTTGGAGAGCCTGCAGGAGCAGATGAACAGCAATAGCGATCAAAGAGCGACAGAGAGCAAGCCATAGTAGAGGACGACGACGACGGCGGCTGAAAGAGCGGACCGTGAGCGATCAGTGGAAAGGAGCAGTTGCAAAGCGATCGGACCCACACTAAAGCTTGTTCATTGAAAAATAAACCAGAGTCAAACCTGCTCAAGAGCAAAATGTCCTTCCTTGATGGTCCTGGGAACCCACACGACAGCAAGCGACTGTCACAATATTATTCACATGTGAATAATGCTGTATAATAGACTGCATTTATGGTAATCACATGTAAAAAATACCTAATTTTTTATCGTTTATTGTGAGCGAACTGTGGTGCTGAACTTCCTCCAGGGATCAATAAAGTACTTTATATTCTATCCTAAAACTCAGGAAGAGCTTAGCGGGGAAGCTAGCATACAAACAAGAAATCAAAAGTCATAACACACTACATAGCGTACAGGTTGCGCGGAAGCAAGTTGAAGGTGTCGTCACTGTTGCGCATTCCAACAAGGAAGCCAGACTGATCGTATAAAGAAATGGGAATAAGTAGCTCTCTGATTACTGCCCAGGAGCAGGTGAGCATCCCGAACACTAATCAGAGGCAGGTAGAACTAATCTGCAGTCAAGGCAACTGAAACGCAAACCCAGGGGTGCGGAAAACAGAATTGAAGTAGTCAAAACTAACAGAACAAAACATGATCCGGGCAATGGATCAGAACAAAGCGTGATCAATCATTTTATGGATTAGGGAAAAAAAAAAAATCTTGGTAAAATTAATACACTCTTGCTTTTCATTAGATAGTGAAAAATAAATCATAGAAATATATATATATTTTTTAAATCGTAACACAAATTAGATGTACAAGATGTACTAAAATATATGGTGAAAAATTTGAGATGTCCGATAATGGCTTTTTTGCCGATATCCGATATTCCGATATTGTCCAACTCTTAATTACCGATTCCGATATCAACCGATACCGATATATACAGTCGTGGAATTAACACATTATTTTGCCTAATTTTGTTGTGATGCCCCGCTGGATGCATTAAACAATTTAACAAGGTTTTCCAAAATAAATCAACCCAAGTTATGGAAAAAATTCAAACATGGCACTGCCATATTTATTATTGAAGTCACAAAGTGCATTTTTTTTTTTAACATGCCTCAAAACGTCAGTTTGGAATTTGGGACATGCGCACCCTGAGAGAGAGAGCATGAGGAGGTTGAGGTGGACGGGGTAGGGGGAGACGGTGTTGATATGGGAGGGGTTGGGGGAAGCGGGGGTGTATATTATAGCGTCCCAGAAGAGTTAGCGCTGCAAGGGATTCTGGGTATTTGTTCTGTTGTGTTTATGTTGTATTACGGTGCGGATGTTCTCTCGAAATGTGTTTGTCATTGTTGTTTGGTGTGGGTTCACAGTGTGGAGCTTATTAGTCAGTGTTAAAGTTGTTTATACAGCCACCCTCAGTATGACCTGTATGGTTGTTGACCAAGTATGCCTTGCATTCACTTGTCTGTGTGAAAAGCCGTAGATATTATGTGAATGGGCCGGCACGCAAAGGCAGTGCCTTTAAGGCACGCCCCCAATATTATGGTCTGGGTGGAAATCGGGAGAAATTCGGGAGAATGGTGGCCCAGGGAGATTTCAGGAGAGGCACTGAAATTCAGAAGTCTCCCGGGAAAGTCGGTAGGGTTGGCAAGTATGACTGGGAGATGCAACTGCTCTGTACTTCTCCTTGCGTCCGTGTACAGCGCCATACAGTGGTGTTTTAAAAACTCATAAATTTTACTTTTTGAAGCCAATACCAATAATTTCCGACATTATATTTTTAAGCATTTATCGGCCTGTAATATCGGCAGTCCCCTGGATTAGGAATAGGATGGCAACTCAATTTCATATGTGAGTCAGGGCAGGTGGTAAAATACTTTTGGCAATATAGTGTATGTTTAGCTTTACAAACTTAAATAAAGGAAGAATAATAAAGAAATAAAACCGAAAAGGAAAATAATGCAAAAGAAGGAACATCAGTCCCCATCAACACTTTCAGTGCTTCTGTTTCTTCATGTTGTTAACTAGCTGCACACGCTGGAAACGAGTTGCGAGAGCAGTAAAATTAATTTAATGAGAGTGCAGTGTGAAAGCCGATGTGTTTACTTTGTGGAAAAGTAAACAGAGTCTCAATGGAATACAACCCGCGTGGGCACTTTCCGATGAAGCATCCACTTTTCAATGTCGGGCGCCTGAGTCCTTGGACTCTTGAAACTGCGACCCTTTTCATTATGAACAAACCCATTTCCATATAAGTTGGGAAATTGTGCTAGATGTAAATATAAACGGAATACAATGATTTGCAAATCATTTTCAACCCATATTTAATTGAATGCACTACAAAGACAACATATTTGATGTTCAAACTCATAAACTTTATTTTATTTTTTTTTGCAAATAATAATTGATGTCGGTTTTTGATACAGTGCCGTCTGAGGGATCAAAGGTCACGGTCATTCAATGTTGGTTTCTGGCCATGCCGCTTATGTGGAGTGATTTCTCCAGATTCTCTGAACCTTTTGATGTTATTATGGACCGTAGATTTTAAAAACCCTAAACTTCTTGCAATTGCACTATGAGAAACGTTCTTAAACTCACGCAGTTGTGGACAAAGGGGTGTACCTCGCCCCATCCTTTCTTGTGAAAAACTAAGCATTTTTTGGGAAGCTGTTTTTATAACCAATCATGGCACCCACCTGTTCCCAATTAGCCTGCACACCTGTGGGATGTTCCAAATAAGTGTTTGATGAACATTCCTCAACTTTGTCAGTATTTATTGCCACCTTTCCCAGCTTCTTTGTCACGTGTTGCTGGCATCAAATTCTAAAGTTAATGATTATTTGCAAAAACTAAAAAATTTTATCAGTTTGAACATCAAATATGTTGTCTTTGTAGCATATTCAACTGAATATGGGTTGAAAATGTTTTGCAAATCATTGTATTCCGTTTGTATTTACATTTAACACAATTTCCCAACTCATATGGAAACGGTGTTTGTAGTAGAATAACCCTGCTATACACCTTACATGCTCAATCAGCAGTAGAAATGGGGCTTGTTTTCAAATCGTCATGAATGTTCATGTATGGATACAATAATACACTGCTACAATAAGACTGGATGTCAGTTCGGAATACCTTACCATCCTTCCAAGTCAATACATAAAAAGGCGCATCCTCGAGAGAAGGTTAGAACGCAGCTTGAAGAAGGTCTATAAAACATAATCAGTGCAAGATTTTGACCAAAGAACCACCATTACATGATATACTATAAGTCACACGGAAGTGTTTTAAATGTAGAAAAAAATATCATATGACCCCTTTAATCTGATGTCCCGCTGTATATGACATACACAGTAGGCTTGCCTGAATGTAGTGACACCAGAGGTGTGGACTCGAGTCACATGACTTGGACTCGAGTCATGAATTTGATGACTTTAGACTCGACTTGACAAAATGTAAAAAGACTTGCGACTCGACTTAGACTTTAACATCAATGACTTGTGACTTGACTTGGACTTGAGGCTTTTGACTTGACATGACTTGCTACTTTCCCCAAAACCCAACGATTAAAAAGTTATTCAGGAGCGCTCAGTATCTGTCTGTCTGTCAGCGTGTGTGCGATGACAGTGTGTGCGCTACCTGTCAGAATAACAGCCAATCAAATTACATCCACGTTATTTTCGTCACACAGCATTCAGCCAATCAAATTGCAGGAAAACCAACGAAAAAGCTCTCAAACAACACGCCAGTGAGGAAAAGCTATGCCAAAAATTGTTTTGTTCGGGTATAAAAACTATGACTTGCTCAACAAAAAACGAATTGCCGTATGCAAAGCCTGCGGTTTGTTGGAAGATTACAGACAGAGACGCAACAACTTCGTTTGACATTTGAAGTTGCACAAAGAAGAGTAAGTTTTGAATGTAAGATAACGTTTATTGGCCGAGTAACATAACTTTTATTTGCTGTGTAGTTAAATCAGTGAGGCTGTAAACTCACTGCTAACGTTATAACCATAGACATCTTGTAAGTAGACGCAGCATCGAGCGCTATTGCCGCAGACGAGACGCGGGGCCGCCATCTATTTGGCAGGAGCAATGAACTGTCAGCACATTTAATTCATATTACCTCACTGAATACCACTGATATTCACGCGCTTTTTTGTCATACGTGTAACTATGATAAAGGACACATTTTTTGGCGTGTTCATAATTTGCTTAAAAATAATAGAATATTCTTATATGCTATAAATAACCAGATGTCCAAGATCAAAACTGGGAATAATAATCCCAGAGAAGGGGAAAAACGGTCAGCTATTTCTAAGTTGAAGAAACAATATGATTAGGTTATATGTACATGCATATATCCTACATAAACAGTGTATGAATACATTAGATATCTATATAGTTTATAGACTGTATTTCTGTTGCTGCAACAGCAGAGAGTTTATTCTGTCTTGACACTTTGTATTAATATTTTCTATTACATTCTTCCCTTAAATGATCATGTTTACAGTGATTGTTTTAAATGTATTTTTCATTTATGTTGCTTTAGATAAAAGTGTCTGCCAACTTAAACATAAACGTATATAAACACCTGAAAGTCTTTACATCAGCTAAAACCACAAATCTGTTTCACTGGATTCAGAATAACAGCAAATTCTGTTTTACCCAACAAAGTTAGTATTTGAATATTGTTACTAAAAGATTTATTCCTGATTACAATTATACTGTTAAGAAAGTATTGTCTCATACTTTGCCTAAAATGAGAATGCATCATAATCAGTGGCGGCTGGTTAATTTTCCATAGGGCCGTAAATTCTAAAAAGTACAACTCTGTTCCTTGTTATTTTTATGTATTTGTTATGTTTTTCATGTGTACGCACACATAAACACACATACAGTATGAGATGAGATCAATGAGATAAGGTAAGAACAGGATATAAACTGCTGTGCAACTAGTTCCAATGCTATATGCCATGGAAATACAATGTTAACACCATTGTGCAAATAAGTACAGTTGTACCTGTTTTTTCAAATGTGTTCATTCTGTAAAGGAATGAGTTAAATGTTTAAAATAACTGGTTAATAGTACTATTATGAAGTGCAATGTCAGCACAATTTTTTTATTATACTGTAAATACATACAGCGTTTTAAAAGCATACATAATCTGTGTAAATGTATTAGTCTGTGGTTAAAAGGACTTGACATGACTCAAAACTCAAAATGCAGGACTTGGGACTTGACTTGAGACTTGCCTGTCTTGACTTGGGATTTGCCTGTCTTGACTTGGGACTTGACTCAAGACTCGAGGTCAAAGACTTGAGACTTACTTGTGACTTGCAAAACAATGAGTTGGTCCCACCTCTGAGTGACACCCATTTCTATGATGGGGTTGGTTGTCACAATGTGTCAGTTGAATACTTCTCTGTTTCAAGGAATGATAAAATGAAAGGGATATACACATGTCAAACCAACACTAAGCTTCAATTTATAAAAGATGTGATAATGAAAAATTGACATTGCAATAAAAAGCAACCCCATTTTCCCCTAAATGTACAATTTTAACAACTACTTTTTTTATTTTATTTTTAACATCATCAGGGGCCTCATGTACCGTATTTTCCGGAACACAGGGTGCATTAAAGGTGTCATAATTTTTATTTTTCTAAATGGAAAACACTTCCTTGTGGTCTACATAACATGTAATGGTGATTCTTTGGTGATAATGTTGCAGAGATTATGTTTTACAGATCATCTTCAAGCCGCTTTCTGACAGTCTCTTCCGGATGCGCCGTTTTGAGGGCGGTCTTATTTACGTGGCTCACTTTCAGCAGCGTAAAAGTGTCAAGAGATGGAGCTAACTGTTTTAATGACATTCAGACTTTACTTAAATCAATAACAGAGCAGCATCTCCTCTTCCGTGGCTAACTAGTGTTTCCCCACTGAAAATTCGTCCGACCGTAACTCTCTGATAACTAAAGTTCCTTGGGTGAATAATTTAAACTCACTACACCGGTACGTTTTAGCGTTTTCATGGCAGATATAAGTAAGAACCTTACACTACTTGATATCAGAAATGGCAGCGGCAGAGGATGAATGTCCCAATATATATATATATATATATATATATATATATATATATATATATATATATGTATATATATATATATATATATATATATATATATCCATTTTCTACCGCTTATTCCCTTTCGGGGTCGCGGGGGGCGCTGGAGCCTATCTCAGCTACAATCGGGCGGAAGGCGGGGTACACCCTGGACAAGTCGCCACCTCATCACAGGGCCAACACAGATAGACAGACAACATTCACACTCACATTCACACAATAGGGCCAATTTAGTGTTGCCAATCAACTTATCCCCAGGTGCATGTTTTGGAAGTGGGAGGAAGCCGGAGTACCCGGAGGGAACCCACGCATTCACGGGGAGAACATGCAAACTCCACACAGAAAGATCCCGAGCCTGGATTTGAACCCAGGACTGCAGGACCTTCGTATTGTGAGGCAGACGCACTAACCCCTCTGCCACCGTATATATATATATATATATTAGAGATGCGCAGTTTGCGGTCTCATCCGCAGACTCCGCGGATAAACCGCGGGTCGGGCGGGTGACATGACGAAAAAATCGATTTTAAATAGATTCGGGCGGGTGGCGGTTGAACCATTTGGAAATATTTGATATACATAGTTCAGGGATTGGCAACCTTTACTACTCAAAGAGCCATTTTGACCTGTGTCACAAAGTAAAGAAGACATTAAGAGCCGCAAACATTGTCGCGAACATCTGCTGGCGGTCACCCAGATAACAAGAATAAGGGCGTGCTATGAAGCCATTGCCTTTTACAACATGTACAAACTGCTTGCCAGTCCAGCAACATGTTGTATGTGGCTTCGGCAGACACACGCACACGACTGCAAGGCAAACTGGGTGATACAGATTACACTGAAGGTTGTGATATAAACAACTTTAACACTATTACTAAGATGTGCGACACTGTGAAGCCACACCAAACAAGAATGACAAACACATTTCGGGAGAACATCCTCACAGTAACACAACATAAACGCAACACAAGAAATACCCAGAATCCTTTGCATCCAAGACTATTCCTCACTGCATATTTTACACCCCGCTAGCACCAAAACCCCCCGTGCGTCGGTAAGGTGGGCGGGGTTGGGGGGTTGGGGGGCACGGGGGTGTAAAATATGGTCAGGAATAGTCATGGATGCAAAGGATTCTGGGTATTTGTTGTGTTGCGTTTATGTTGTGTTACTGTGAGGATGTACTCCCGAAAAGTGTTTGTCATTCTTGTTTGGTGTGGCTTCACAGTGTGGCGCATATTAGTAAGAGTGTTAAAGTTGTTTATATCACAACCATCAATGTACTCCGTATCACCCAGTATGCCTTTCAATTTTGTACGTGTATCTGCGAAAGCTGCATAAAACATGTTGTTGGACTGGCAAGCAGTTTGTACATGTTGTAGATGGCGTCTAAGGCAATTGCTTCATAGCACGCCCTTATTCTCTTTATCTGGATGAGCACCAGCAAATATTTGCGAGAATGGTTGCGGCTCCCATTGTCTTCGTTACTCTGTGAAGTGGCAAAGGTTACCGACCCCTGATATATAACAACGGGCGGGTGGCGGGCGGTTGCGGTTTTGATAAAATGTTGGTTCGGGTGGATGGCGGGTGGGGTATATATATATATATATATATATATATATATATATATATATATATATATATATATATGTATATATATATATGTGCTGTCTAGCCAATCAGACAAATCAAATGGTATTGTAGATCCCCAAATAAATCTGCTGTACAAATTAACTTTACAACTTGTTGCCTTATTTGTATTTGACTTGATAACATTTTGGGGTAGAATTTTATAACACAAAACCAGTTTTCTTTTCAGTAATTTAGAAATTTACCAGAGCTGTTATTTATATTATGGAGGAACGGAGTTATACATAGGACTGGCACACAATGTTATTTGAAAGTTCTGATTTTGAATCGACAATCGATTCTGAATTGAATTGTTACCCCCAAAAATCGTCTGTTGCCCAAAGATTCACAGACCTAGTATCTCGTTTTGGCAAGACAAGGAAAGGCAAGGGCAACTTTACTTATATAGCATGTTTACAACAATTTTTAATTTGGACCAAAGTGCCTTACAGGTTACAAAGCATAGAGCAAAAAAATATTCTTATGGTTTAACAAAGCATCTTTATTCATCTATATTTTTTACAATTACTACTTATATTGAATAAAAGATGCTCATGGGTCAGGAGAATAGGTTTGTCTTTCATGCTTGTCACTCACGGCCTCACGCGCTGGGAGCGAGAGCACATACACAAAAGCAGGTCGCTATCATTAGCAGACAACACACAATGAGCGTGCAAATGTTACATACGAGCGTAGTTCTGTCATTGTATGCTGAGAGCCCAAAATTGTTACGATATTATACCTAAATCATTCACGTCAAGGCTGCAAATAGCCCCTTTTAGTGGGGAACCACTGGATTTTCACCCAGCTGTGGGTCCTGGGGACTCACTACACGAAGACTCTAATGCATGCTTTTATTACAAGTCGTATAAATTATTGTAACGCCCTGCTTTCTGGTCTTCCTACAAAGGTTATCACACCTTGGCAATTACTCCAACATTCAGCGGCACAAGTCCTGACGAAGACCAGGAGGCGGGCTCACATTACACCAGTTTTAAAATCTCTGCATTGGCTCTCCGTGTGTTTCAGGATTAATTTTAAGGTTCTTCTTAGGGTTTATGAACGTTTTTAGGGTATTGGGCCTTCTTATCTTTCAGATTTGCTTTTACCCTAAGAGGCTTCCCAGGCCCTGAGATCCTCCGGCACTCATACATTAATTATTCCAAAAGTCAGGACACAAAGTCACAGGATGGCATCGTTCCACCATTATGGCCCCCCCGTTTCTGGAACAGCTTGCCGGAGGACCTCAGGGCTGCGGAGAACGTTCATGTTCATATGTTTAAGTCTCACCTTAAAACTCATTTGTATACTCTAGCCCATGGGTGTCAAACTCTGGCCCGCGGGCCAAATTTGGCCAGCCGTGTAATTTCATTTGGCCCTTGAGGTAACATCAAATTAAGATTAGAGCTGGCCCGCCGGTATTATACAGGGTCGATGCCTCTGTAACACTGCATTCACGGCTGATACTCGTACTTGCCAACCCTCACGATTTTCCCGGGAGACTCCGAATTTCTCCCGATTTCCACCCGGCCAACAATATTGGGGGCGTGCCTTGAAGGCACTGCCTTTAGCGTCCTCTACAGCCTATCGTCACGTCCGCTTTTACACCATACAAACAACGTCACAAAACATATGCGGCTTTAACACACACAAGTGAATGCAAGACATACTTGATCAACAGCCATAAGGGTCACACTGAGGGTGGCCGTATAAACAACTTTAACACTTTTACAAATATGCGCCACACTGTGAAGCCACACCAAACAAGAATGACAAACACATTTCTGGAGAACATCCGCACCGTAGCACAACATAAACTCAACAGAAGAAATACCCAGAATCCCCTTGCAGTACTAACTGTTCCGGGATTCTACAATATACACCCCTGCTACCACCAAACCCCGCTGCCCCAATTTTTATTTAAATTTTATTTGATATCCCATTAATATTTTGTAAATAATCATTATAATTTCAAACTCGATTTTGTATGTAACTATAAAGTTATAAAAGCCTTGCTTGTTTAATATTTAATGTAACACTTGTTTGGGTCCCTATTAAAAGGTTAATTTGTTCAACCTTGGCCCGCGGCTGTGTTCAGTTTTAAATTTTGGCCCACTCTGTATTTGAGTTTGACACCCCTGTTCTAGCCTTTAAATATACTCCCTTTTTAGACCAGTTGATCTGCCGTTTCTTTTCTTTTTCTCCCAAGTCCCACTCTCCCCTGTGGAGGGGGTCCGGAGTCGGGACCCAGGATGGACCGCTCGCCTGTGTATTGACTGGGACATCTCTGCGCTGCTGATCCGCCTCCGCTTGTGATGGTTTCCTGCTGGCTCAGCTGTGGACGGGACTCCCACTGCTGTGTTGGATCCGCTTTGGACTGGACTCTCGCGGCTGTGTTGGATCCACTATGGATTGAACTTTCACAGTATCACGTTAGACCCGCTCAAGGGCGGGGGGGGGCACATATGTGGTCCTTTCCAAGGTTCTCATAGTCATCATTGTCACCGACGTCCCACTGGGTGTGAGTTTTCCTTGCCCTTATGTGGGCCTACTGAGGATTTCGTAGTGGTTTGTGTTGTGGTTTGTGCAGCTCTTTGAGACACTAGTGTTTTAGGGCTATATAAATGAACATTGATTGATTGATTGTGGGTTTTTTTTTTTCAGGAGTTGGGCTTGGCCCCATAGTTCCAGTGAAAGGAACGTTGAATGCTCCAGGACACCAAAACATTTTGGACAATTCCATGCTCCCAACCTTGCACCAGTCCACAAAGCAAGGTCCATAAAGACATGGATGACAGAGTCTGGTGTGGATGAACTTGAGAGTCCTGACCTGAACCCAATAGAACACCTTTGGGATGAATTAAAACTGAGACTCAGAGCCAGGCCTTCTCGACCAACTTCAGTGTGTGACCTCACCAATGTGCTTTTGGAAGAATGGACGAAAATTCCGCAACCTTTGCCTACTCAGTGGCCTAGTAGTTAGTGTCCGCCCTGAGATCGGTAGGTTGTGGGTTCAAACCCCGGCGGAGTCATACCAAAGGCTTTAAAAATGGGACCCATTACCTCCCTGCTTTGCAGTCTGCAGCAAGTGCTGGAATTGTCGGTTAAATCACCAAACATTATTTAACCGACAGGGTCAGATGCAGCGGACAAATTTCATCACACCCAGTGTGTGACAATCTTTGGTACTTTAACTTGTGGACAGGTTTCCCAGGAAAGTTGAAGCTTTAATAGCTGCAAAAGGTAGAGCGACTTCATATTGAACCCTATGGGTTAGGAATGGGATGGCGTTTCAAGTTCATATGTGAGTTAAAGCAGGGGGCCAAATACTTTTGGCAGTATAGTGTAGTATGACTTGACTACAAAAAGCTGTGGGACAAGCATTCTTTATTGAGGGTTGCAGTAGGCCTGTGTTTATATGTGTTAATATGTACGTTGTTTGAGTGTTAATAATAATGTGTTACTTTTTTTCCACTTATTGGCACCCTTGCTCCTTGGGAAAAAGCTCAGCGTACAGCTATGCACAATGCAAGCCACAGGGGTATCAAACACGTCCTTGCATCGGGGCTATGGAATGAGAAACATAGTCATCATCAGGGTCACAACAAGACCATAAGAATCACCATAAACTTTAAAGGCCTACTGAAATGAGATTTTTTTATTCAAACGGGGATAGCAGGTCCATTCTATGTGTCATACTCGATCATTTCGCGATATTGCCATATTTTTGCTGAAAGGATTTAGTAGAGAACATCCACGATAAAGTTCGCAACTTTTGGTTGCTAACAGAAAAGCCCTGCCTTTACCGGAAGTCGCAGACGATGACATCACCCTTTGAGGGCTCTTCGCATACACACATTGTTTTTAATGGGAGCCTCCAACAAAAAGAGCTATTCGGACAGAGAAAACGACAATTTCCCATTAATTTGAGCGAGGATGAAAGATTTGTGTTTGAGGATATTGATAGCGAAGGACTAGAAAAAAACCAACACATTTAGTGGGATAATTCTGGGAAATCCCTTATCTTTCTATTGTGTTGCTAGTGTTTTAGTGAGTTAAATAGTACCTGATAGTCGGATGGGTGTATCCACGGGTGTCTTGAGGCCAGTGTCTGATGGAAGTTGACGGCAGCATTATGGACGGCACAAGCTCAGCTGATCTCCGGTATGTGGCGACTTTTTACCACAATTTAGTTGAGAACACCGAAAACTGCTGGTTGACATTTGGTCGGGATCCATGTTCGCTTGACCGCTCTGATCCATTGTAAAGCTTAACCTCCAGGAATTTTAAACAAGGAATCACCGTGTGTTTGTGTGGCTAAAGGCTAAAGCTTCCCAACTCCATCTTTCTACTTTGACTTCTCCATTATTAATGGAACAAATTGCAAAAGATTCAGCAACACAGATGTCCAAAATACTGTGTAGTTATGCGGTTAAAGCAGACGACTTTTAGCTGTGTGTGTGCGCAGCGCTAATATTTCCTAACAGTCCGTGACGTTACACGTACACGTCATCATTCCGCAACGTTTTCAACAAGAAACTCCTGGGAAATTTAAAATTGCAATTTAGTAAACTAAAAAGGCCTCATTGTAATGTGTTGCAATGTTAACATTTCATCATTGATATATAAACTATCAGACTACGTGGTCGGTAGTAGTGGGTTTCAGTAGGCCTTTAACGACTATTAGAGCTTCCATGTGTTACGTTGAATAGCACATTTTCCAAAAAGCCAATGATGACCTAACACTAACAATACAATCACGATGTCCACTTGGCAGAGGCCTGTGCTTGACTTAACGGCATTCTTGTAAAACACGGTCATTAGAGCATCGCTAAAGCAACAAATCTAATAATGACCTAAGACTTTTGCACGGTGCAACAAGTCTTTTGTCAGCATGTATCTAAGCTACCTCCAGCCATTAACACACCATTAGTGTGAGGATATAATGAGGGCAATGGAGGACAACGGCCGCCCGTGACGGCCCTTAATGATTCTGCTGGCTGACATTTAAAACACGATACATTTGACTAACACGCCAGAGAGAAATGCCATTGTTTGGTGATGACATTTGTTCCCCCTGCAAATGTAATTCAAGAACTCACCGGTTCAAAATGAATCCTTGTTAAAACTGAGTAAGCTTGGAGATTTCAGTCTCAACTTCATTACGGCGTTCCAAATGGGCTCCGTCTCGCGATGAAGGATAGCAACAAAATCTAAATCACTGCCATGCTTCCCCAGACGTTGCGTGCTGGTTGTTTTGGATCCGCACTTGACGTTGCACGGGGCAAAGTGGGGAAATATCGGATGTATTTCGGTATTTGGGTGAACTCATGCTTTATAATGAAGCCTCCAGGGGAGAGGAATTGTGTGTTTAAAAGAAAAAGACATTTGGAAGACAACCGACTGTAGATACAGAGCAGGTCATAGAAGATAAACTAAATAATTACATCAAAAATACCCCATATTGGCAGAATATAATTACCTTTGAAAATTTAAATCAGAACTTCTACTCTAAAACAAGACCACTATTGATTTTGATGGGAAACCCAGGAAAAGATGCTGGGGTGTCAGGGATAATTGGTCGTTATTGTGACAGGTTTGCTTATAAAATTTGCATGAACCACACAAGAGACATTTTGATTACTATCAGAATCAGAATCAGAATCAGCTTTATTGTCATTATGCAGGGTAACGAGATTGAGGGTATGTGGTGCTTTGCAGTGGTGGGCCGTGCGTTTCCCACCTAGGCCTTCAGTGATGTCCGACTACCTCTCAAAATACCATAACTTATGTCCGCACGTGACCATTGCTGGAGAAATACTATACAGAAAAACATTTATGCACTACTGGGCATTGTACAAAACGGGTTATTTTCTGGCGCATTTAAAAATCAGTGAACCCGCATCAGCAATTAAAACATATTTTATGTGGTACTGTCAAAATTGAAATTACAAAAACATATTAAATGTGAAAAATTAAAGAAATAAAATATCCAAACTCACATTTCATCGCCGGGACAGCCGAGCTAACTTCCATGGTCTCACAAGATGTAGTTTCTCTTGAAATATCCTTCTTGAAAATGGCCTTGCAAATATATGTGTTGTCTTCTCTAATCATAAAATATGAAAACGAGGCAGGTTGGCTGACTTCTTAAAGTCATCAAAAACATCCTGCTGCCGGCATGTCTACATTCAACAACCTAAACGGGGCTACTGCGCATGTTCTTCACTCCTGTGGCATGCTGGGTGATGGAGTTCTTGTGTCCTGGGCATGACGTTAAAGTGAATCCGGCAGTGGAGGCTCCTCTATGGGGTCTTGGGGCACTAGGATGTTAACCCCTTTACTACTGTTACCCCAGGTGGCCCTTGGCAAAGGCCAAGTACCTGACTGCCCCCTAGCCAGGGATACGGTGAAGATCTCAACGGCAGAGCAGGCGGAAGACGGTAGATTTAAGACCTACCACAACGGCTGGGATGGCAGAGGAAGGCTGCAACAAAAAAGGTCCCCAGTCGTCTTGGACTCCATGCCACTGGACCCTGACCCGATTCTGTCAAGGATCGTGTGTTGACTGTCTGTGCACCAGTCTCCAAAGTCACGCACAGGCATCCTTCATAAAGGGATACACCCCAACCAGGATGATCATCATACTCCTTTCGAGTGACTGCCGATGATGATGAATGGAGTTCTTATGTTACCTAGCTCATAACTGCTCCCCTCACCTCCCAGGGGTGATCAAGGGTGATGGGTCAAATGCAGAGAATAATTTTGTAACACCTAGTGTGTGTTTGTGTGACAATCATGGGCACTTTAACTTTCACAACATCACAATAGATATCTGCCTTAAGCCATCTACAAGGTCTTACCGACAACAACCCGTGATCTGATTGGCTAATGCAACTGTCTGTCAAATGTTTGTGTCCGTTCAATTACAGTTGATTCCGAAGGCCTCTGGCAGATTTGGTACAGCACGGCAACATAAGCTAGCGGAATTCTGATTGGAGAAAAACTCCAAAACGATTAATCCATTAGAAGAAAGCTTTAGTTTGTATTATGTTGATAATAAAACCATGTATAAAATCTGGACCGCATGGAGTGGCTGAAAACTTTAAAAACGCAAACATGCAGTAGTTTCTGCAAGGCCGCGGTAAAAGACCAAAAGCGGTGGTGTGTGGAGGCTGCGAGTGTTGAAAGAAAAAAAAAAATATATATATATATATATATATATATATACATCATTGCCATTTCTATGTTGATGAAGTTTATTGATTAGACATAAAGAATGACAGACATTTCATGCATAAAAGTGTTGTTTAAATAAACTATTTTCCTTAAAATTAAAAAAAAAACTTTACCTGCTCAGTGGCCTTGTGGTTAGAGTGTCTGCACTGAGATCGGTAGGTCGTGAGTTTAAACCCCAGCCGGGTCATACTAAAGACTATAAAAAAGGGACTCATTACCTCCCTGCCGGGCACTCAGCATTAAGGGTTGGAATTGGGGTTTAAATCACCAAATGATTCCCGAGCGTGGCCACCGCTGCTGCTCACTGCTCCCCTCACCTCCCAGGGGGTGGAACATGGGTCAAAAGCATAGGGTAATTTTACCACACCTAGTGGTACTTAAACTTTAAAATAAGTATTGAGACTATAAAGCTGGGTTTTATCCGATTGCCCAACATTTCGGACAAAATAAAAAAATTACTGGATTACTAAAATAATCGATAGCTGTAGACCTGTTACTGTTAGGAAGTTTAATATCAATTGTCCATCTTAACTGAATAAAATATTACAAGAGCATGGCTTTTAAAATAGCTGCATTCAGTTGGAAGGCGGTGTACACCCTGGACAAGTCGCAGCCTCATCACAGGGCCAACACAGATAGACAGACAACATTCACACTCACATTCACACACTAGGGCCAATTTAGTGTTGCCAATCAACTTACACCAGGTGCATGGCTTTGGACTTGTCCAGGGTGTACTCCGCCTTCCGCCCGAATGCAGCTTAGATTGCCCCCCCCCCCCCTCCCTACCCTCCCGCGACCCCGAAAGGGACAAGCGGTAGAAAATGGATGGATAGATGGAGAATCCAGATATTAAAAAAAAGAAAAACGTAAGCATCCATGTGACGCACCTACAGTAAGCTCAGGTTCGTCCAATTAGTGAGCGCCTTCTTGCACGTGGGGCTTTCCTATCAACATGTTGTTCTTGGGCGAGCACGTGTCCGGCTCCATGGTCATCACCTGCACCTGGTAACCGTGCGACTGCGCAGCCCATGAGCGGTCCAAGTCCACCAGGCCCATGCACTGCTTCCCTGCCATCAAACAACACAGAAAGTTTTTTTTCAAAAATGTGTTGCAATGAGCATCTTCTCTAGAACACGGTTGGTTCCTCCCATGCTGCCTGTAAAACTTTTTTTCTCAAGTTTATTTTGTGAGTTTCCTGCTCAGACTATTACCCGTCTCACTGTAATAGGTAAACATCCATTTATTTAGCCTTCAAAGATAGCTTTGCACAGTTTTACTAATGCTTTCCTTTATTTTTTCTCAAGATGTTGTCTTTACCTAATACTCTGAAAATCTCTTTTAAGGCTCATTTTTTTATTCTTGCATGCACGCACGCACGCACGCACGCACGCACGCACACACACACACACACCCACACACACACACACACACACACACACACAAACACACACACACACACACATTTACCACTGTGCATCAATGCCAATCTTAAAGTGGACCACCAAACATTAGCTACAGCTATTTTAGTGCATAGACTCTAAAAAATAATCACTGAATCAGTATTTTTTAACAATTGTAACGCAACTGTACTTTGTCCTTTATTAGAATTGATGAAAAGCAGAGGCTTTAGTTGATTTAAGTCCATTTTAGAGCAGCTATTTATTCATAATTAGGGATGTATCTTTTCACATTTGAATACTGGACCTGTGAATCGATACCAGTACTCAACAGTACCTATTTTCAGTCCTAATGTGTGTGTTCATGTGTTAATAAAATGTGTATAATAATACAATTTATTTTGTTATTTAACATTACACAGTGTGCTGATAAAAATTGCACTGTCCTTTTTTATATCTTGATTTGTCACACTTTGGAGTCTTTTTTGTTAGTATTAAATAATAGATGTGCATTAATATATACACTGTATACTACAGTGTGTGGCCAAGACAATGAAAAGTTTTGGCAATTAAGCTAAATCTAGCCTTTTGCTGTGTCCTAAAAGTGTTTAAACTGTAAGTATTGTACGTATTACGCACACACTGTATGATTGTAACGTGCATCTTACTTGTAGTTTTATGACCAAATTTGGAAGTTTTGAAATATGTCATGTCTTGTGATCATGTTTTATTTAGTTGGGTTCTGTTACTTCAAGACTCCATTAGTTCCTGTTTTTTCTCTCCCTTGTTTTGTTACCATGGCGACCCATTAGTTTTCACCTGTCCTCATGAGACTCACGCACTTGTTGTCAATCATGACATATCTATTTAAGCCTGGTTTTTCAGTTGGTCGTTTTTGGCGTCATTGGTTGTTTCATGCTCGGTTCAGTCTGTTTCATGCCATGTTTACTACTTCAGGCAATTTTCCTAGTTCATGCTGCTCTGCTCTCGTCACCGTAAGTGTTTTTGTTTTATGTCCATAGTTTTGCCTTAGTGTTAGTTTTGTTTCCTTAGTCAAGTTTTTTGCCTTTGCTGTGAGCACCTTTTGTTTGCACTTTTATAGTATAATCAAAACATGTATATACCTTCAGGCCATGTCCCGTCTCCTTCTTTTGCATCTCGGGAAAACTATACACGCCGAAAACTGCACCAATGTCCACGTTTTGACAAAATACCCACGTAAAAAAGCTAATGCTAGTCAATAGCATTTCTATGGCTAATTTAATGTAAATTAGCATTGAGCTAGAACATTTTGAAAAGTGAAGCCCAACTGTATATGTTTGAGTGTTTTCTATCAGTAATACTTGCTTTGTTTTAACGGGAAATTGCAACACTACCTGCAGGCAGTCTGACTGAGTCAGCTTAGAGCGCTGCCCGCCAAATGTTCCGAAAGATTCTGCAACCAGACGTGAGGTCGTGTGCAAAAAAAATGTATTGAAATATGGCACCATTTGATTTGATTTGAATCGATACCTAGTAATACGGATGGTGAACTTGGTCGGTAAAGCATCGAATTCGATACCCATCCCTATTCATATTTTCAAGTCAAAACTCATTTTGTTTCATGTAAACACAATATTTCTATTTTAAATTGACAAAATTCAACCATCAGAATAATGCACCTTTGTCCATTGCGTGGGTCGCCCATGGGTGGGGTCCCCACATCTGCGGTCCCCTCCAAGGTTTGTCATTGTATCCCATTGAGTTGAGTTTTTTCTTGCCCGGATGTGGGATCTGAGCCGAGGATGTTGTCGTGGCTTGAGCAGCCCTTTGAGACACTTGTGATTCAGGGCTATGTTATGATCCGTGGCCACGATCAAGTTTTCGTCTTGTTAGTTTTGACTACCTCAGTTTTGTTTTCTGAACCCCTGGGTTTGTATGTTAGTTGCCATGGGTGCTGATTGGTTGCAGCTGCCTCTGATTAGTGTCTGGGATGCTCACCTGCTGCCAGGCACTAATCAGAGAGCTATTTTATTCACGTTGCTGGCGACACACTGTCGGGCTTCCTAGTTTGCAACAAGCAACGGTTAACGCCGGATAGTTTTGATTTCTGTTTTTGTATGCTAGCTCCCGCGCTAGCCTCTGTAGCTTTTTCCCCCGTGCTATCGGCCCGCTTTGCAGCCCTTTGAGACATTTGTGATCCAAGGCTATGATTATGATTTGGGCCAGGATCAAGTTTTCGTCTGCTAGTTTTGACTACCTCAGTTCTGTTTTCTGCACCCCTAGGTTTGTGTTTCACTTGCCATGGGTGCTGATTGGTTGCAGCTGCCTCTGATTAGTGTCTGGGATGCTCACCTGCGTCCAGGCACTAATCAGAGAGCTATTTTATTCACGTTGCTCGCCACACATTGTCGGGCATCCTAGTTTGCTACAAGCAACGGTTAAGGACGCTTAGTTTTGATTTCTGTTTTTGTATGCTAGCTCCCGCGATAGCCTCCGTAGCTTTGCCTCCCGTGCTATCGGCCTGTTTTGCAGCCCTTTGAGACACTTGTGATCCAGGGCTATGTTATGATCCGTGGCCAGGATCAAGTTTTCGTCTGTTAGTTTTGACTACCTTAGTCCCTGTTTTCTGCCCCCCCCCCCCCCCCCCCCCCCCCCCCCGATTTGTGTTTCAGTTGCCATTGGTGCTGATTTGTGGCAGCTGCCTCTGATTAGTGTCTGGGTTGCTCACCTGCTGCCAGGCACTAATCAGAGAGATATTTATTCACGTTGCTGGGGACACACTGTCGGGCTTCGTAGTTTGCTACAAGCCACGGTTAACAACGGTTAGTTTTGATTTCTGTTTTTGTATGCTAGCTCCTGCGCTAGCCTCCATAGCTTTGCCTCCCATGCTATCGGCCCATTTTGCAGCCCTTTGAGACACTTGTGATCCAGGGCTATGTTATGATTTGGGCCAGGATCAAGTTTTCGTCTGTTAGTTTTGACTACCTCAGTTCGGTTTTCTGCACCCCTAGGTTTATGTTTCACTTGCCATGGGTGGTGATTGGTTGCAGCTGCCTCTGATTAGTGTCTGGGATGCTCACCTGCGTCCAGGCACTAATCAGAGAGCTATTTTATCCACGTTGCCCGCCACACACTGTCGGGCATCCTAGTTTGCTACAAGCAACGGTTAAGGACGCTTAGTTTTGATTTCTGTTTTTGTATGCTAGCTTCCGCGATAGCCTCCGTAGCTTTGCCTCCCGTGCTATCGGCCTGTTTTGCAACCCTTTGAGACACTTGTGATCCAGGGCTATGTTATGATCCGTGGCCAGGATCAAGTTTTCGTCTGTTAGTTTTGACTACCTTAGTCCCTGTTTTCAGCCCCCCCCCCCGGTTTGTGTTTCAGTTGCCATTGGTGCTGATTGGTGGCAGCTGCCTCTTATTAGTGTCTGGGATGCTCACCTGCTGCCAGGCACTAATCAGAGAGCTATCATTCACGTTGCTGGGGACACACTGTCGGGCTTTGTAGTTTGCTACAAGCCACGGTTAACGACGGTTAGTTTTGATTTCTGTTTTTGTATGCTAGCTCCCGCGCTAGCCTCCATAACTTTGCCTCCCGTGCTATCGGCCCATTTTGCAGCCCTTTGAGACACTTGTGATCCAGGGCTATGTTATGATTTGGGCCAGGATCAAGTTTTCGTCTGTTAGTTTTGACTACCTCAGTTTTGTTTTCTGAACCCCTGGGTTTGTATGTCAGTTGCCATGGGTGCTGATTGGCTGCAGCTGCCTCTGATTAGTGTCTGGGATGCTCACCTGCTGCCAGGCACTAATCAGAGAGCTATTTTATTCACGTTGCTGGCCACACACTGTCGGGCTTTGTAGTTTGCTAGAAGCCACGGTTAACGACAGTTAGTTTTGATATCTGTTTTTGTATGCTAGCTCTCGCGATAGCCTTCGTAGCTTTGCCTCCCGTGCTATCGGCACGCTTTTGTTTGTTCCAGCATGATTTATACTAATAAATCCTTTCCTACCTGCACGTTTCCTACCTGTTCAGTCTGCATCTTGGGAGAATAACCTCCGCATCATCATGCGAAACGATCGTTACAGGCTATATAAACTTTGATTGATTACATATTTGTCTTTTGTGAGTGAAACACAAAAAGTGTGTGGAATCAGACGATATATATTTTTGTTTAATTACTGTATATTTTACATGTTATTTATAAAATTGTCCAGTACATCATATCTTTTTATTTATTTCTTGTTTTTCTTTCCAACCAGAAATATTTTTTGCTGATAATTTGTAATAGACAGCAACAATATGCATTATTCTTTGTAAAAATTGGTGCCTATCTTATCCAAAACACACCGCAATTTGGTTGGTACTAGTTGGTTGAGACTAATGCAGCCACAGTTTTCTTACGAGTATTGTTTTTAGAGTCAACATGCACGGGATAGATACCCCAGCTGCATAGCTTTACATTGATAAGACAGATCAATCAAAATCCTGTCCATGAACTCAGGCAATTAGCTTTGTTCCGGAAGAAGCCACGAGGGACTCTAAGGCTGTCAGGTCAGGAACGACCGTTTCAGAAGCTGCGCCCTTTCTACACGAAGAAACTGTACTGACAGCCGGACACGTCGCCTCCCTCGGAATCTGATCCGTAAGTGGCAGCTGTTCGCCGCAGCTGCTTCGCCGCGTCGCTTGTGACCCATAAAGAGAGGTCACCGAATGTGTCCTTTTTGTCAAACAGCGTGTGTCTTAACAGAACCTCAGAGGAAAAACGAGCCCAAAGTGTCGGAGGCGGTACCTATGTGGCGCCTCTCTGGAGGAAGCTGGCCAGCCGTTTGGTCGGCGAAGCGGCACAGGATCATGTGTTCCTGAAACGGGAGACACTTGGTTAGTTTACTCTAGATTCTTTGCAAGATGTATGGCTTTTGGATGATACCAGCTGTTATAAAACACCTGCAGGAAGTCAGCATTGGAAGAAAAGATGGGAGTTGCTCCCACTTTGCTGCTTTAGCAGCTTGCATTCTTCTGGGAACGGCGAAATGTGGGTAAGTTTTGCTTGAATGTGTATAAACACAACATACTGGGACTTCATTATGTTGTTTTTGTAAAACTTAGCAGACACAAAAGGTCTAACCATTGTCATAAATTATGTAACACGAGGTCTAAATAAGTGCTGAAAATTGTAATTTTCCTGAAGGAACTCTCCTGACGGAATAAATAAAGTACTATCTAATCTAATCTAAGTCTCTGATTGGTACGTCCCAAGACTTTTTGCTCCTTTATGGGGTTGAGATGGTGGTCAGGGTCTCAAAAGACTACTGTTCTTTTTAACCGGAAGTAGTGCAGATTTTGGCATATTGTGATAGGTTTAGACGCAAATGAACAAGCCAGATATCGTTAAAAAAAATGTAAGTTAAAATACCAATGATTGTCACATATACACTAGGTGTGAAGAAATTATTCTCTGCATTTGACCCATCACCCTTGATCACCCCCTGGGAGGTGAGGGGAGTAGT
This sequence comes from Nerophis ophidion, assembly GCF_033978795.1. NCBI lineage: Eukaryota > Metazoa > Chordata > Actinopteri > Syngnathiformes > Syngnathidae > Nerophis > Nerophis ophidion. The sequence goes on from NC_084611.1 coordinate 67,691,910, forward strand.
GATCAGCAGCGGTGGCCGCGCCCGGGAATAATTTTTGGTGATTTAACCCCCAATTCCAACCCTTGATGCTGAGTGCCAAGCAGGGAGGTAATGGGTCGCATTTTTTATAGTCTTTGGGTATGACTCGGCCGGGGTTTGAACTCACGACCTACCGATTTCTGGACGGACACTCTAACCACAAGGCCACTGAGTAGAGTAAAAAAAAAATATGATGGAGTTTACACTCTTAAGACGTAATACTTTTATTTTAAAAGATTGGTATGGGGAACATATTCATCATTAATTAGTTGCTTATTAAAGTAACAAAAACTTAAATTAGAATGATTTGGACATTAGGGGAACATATAAAGGTTAGGGTAACTAATAAGTAGAGATGTCCGATAATGGCTTTTTTGCCGATATCCCGACATTGTCCAACTCTTAATTACCGATTCCGATATCAACCGATACCGATATATACAGTCGTGGAATTAACACATTATTATGCCTAATTTTGTTCTGATGCCCTGCTGGATGCATTAAACAATGTAACACACTTTTCCAAAATAAATCCACTCAAGTTATAGAAAAAAAATGCCAACATGGCACTGCCATATTTATTATTGAAGTCACAAAGTGCATTATTTTTTTTAACATGCCTCAAAACAGCAGCTTGGAATTTGGGACATCCTCTCCCTGAGAGACCATTAGGAGGTTGAGGTGGGCGGGGTTGAGGTGTGTGTGGGGGGTGTATATTGTAGCGTCCCGGAAGAGTTAGTGCTCCAAGGGTTTCTGGGTATTCGTTCTGTTGTGTTTATGTTGTGTTACGGTGCGAATGTTCTCCCGAAATGTGTTTTTCACTCTTGTTTGGTGTGGGTTCACAGCGTGGCGCATATTTGTAACAGTGTTAATGGCCTACTGAGACCCACTACTACCCACCACGCAGTCTGATAGTTTATATATCAATGATGAAATATTAACATTGCAATACATGCCAATACGGCCTTTTTAGTTTCCTAAATTAAAATTTTTAAGTTTCTCGGGAGTTTCGTCTTGAAAACGTTGTGTAATGATGACGTGTACGCAAGACGTCACGGGTTTTTAGGAAGTATGAGTGCTACGCACACACACAGCTAAAAGTCGTCTGCTTTAACGGCATAATTACACAGTATTTTGGAGATCTGTGTTGCTGAATCTTTTGCAATTTGTTCAATTAATATTGGAGAAGTCACAGTAGAAAGATGGAGTTGGGAAGCTTTAGCCTTTAGCCACACAAACACATTCCTTGTTTAAAATTCCTGGAGGTGAAGGTAACTATGGATCAGAGCGCGGTCAAGCCAACATGAAACACGACAGAATGTCAACCAGCAAGTTTCGTTGAGAAAATTGTGGTTAAAAAGTCACTTTTTACCGGAGAAAAGCTGAGCTTGCCCCGTCTATAGCTGCCATCGACTCCCCTGAGACAGTGCGTGTCAAGACACCCGTGGAGACACACCTCCGACTATCAGGTAATATTAAACTCACTAAAACACTAGCAACACAATAGAAAGATAATGGATTTCCCAGAATTATCCTAGTAAATGTGTTTGAAAACATCGGAGTCCGTCCCAATGCAATCGTGTTTTTTTTTTTTTACTTTTTTTTTCTTGTTTTTTTTTCTAGTCCGTCGCTATCAATATCCTCAAACACAAATCTTTCATCCTCGCTCAAATTAATGGGGAAATTGTCTTTTTTCGGTCCGAATAGCACTTTTTGTTGGAGGCTCCCATTATAATCAATGTGAATATGTGAGGAGCCCCCACACTTGCGACGTCATCGTCTGCGACTTCCGGTAGAGGCAGGGCTTTTGTCTTAGTACCAAAAGTTGGGAACTTTATCGTGGATGTTCTCTACTAAATCCTTTCAGCAAAAATATGGCAATATCGCGAAATGATCAAGTATGACACATAGAATGGACCTGCTATCCCCGTTTAAATAAGAAAATCTCATTTCAGTAGGCCTTTAAAGTTGTTTATATGGCCACCCTCAGTGTGACCTGTATGGCTGTTGACCAAGTATCCCTTGCATTCACTTGTGTGTGTGAAAAGCCTTAGATATTATGTGATTGGGTCGGCACGCAAAGGCAGCGTCTTCAATGTTTGTTGGCGCTCTGAACTTATCCCTACGTAAGTGTATCACTCTGTACAATTGTACTTTTTGAAACCAATACCGATAATTTCTGATATTACATTTTAAAGCATTTATCGGCCGATAATATCGGCAGTCCGATATTTTCGGATATCTGTAATAATAAGCAATAATTCTGAAGTTATTGAGGGAAGACTCTTAGTTAGTGGCTTACCGCTTGTATAATAAGGCCATGCAGGATAAGGCATTAATAAGTACTTAATGATGACTAATTAAGAGCCAATGTGTTACTAATTTGCATGTTAATAACCAACTAATTAATGGTGAATATGTTCCCCATACTAAAGTGTTACCAAGAGATTTACTCTCACCTAAGTAGAAACTGCCCTTGCATCCTTTCCTTGCGAGTAAAAAAGAATGGAGGCACATCTATGGCTTTAAAACAGTGCCAAAATCCTGGCGAGTAAAAAACACACTGTGTGTGCACGCTGCCTGACTGTGCGGAGGCATTCATTTTGCACAGGCACAAACTCCTTTGAAGCTCACGCACCCTTTCTTTTTCTTCACACGCAGACTCTGTTTGAGCTCGCAATGTGTTTTATTTTCCTGCACGCCCACACTGTGCCACCGTGTCAGCACTTAGGAGCATGTCCCCTCATTTTAAACTCCGGGGGCCTCATCTACTAAGGGTTTGCGTGTACGAGCGTTGACCCGATCCCACTATTTTTGTACCAAAATATATTTCAATTCATTTCTAAATAAAGGAGACAACAAAAAATTGCATTATTGGCTTTATTTTAACAAAAAATCTTACGGTACATTAAACATATGTTTCTTATTGAAATCTAACAACAATTTTTTTCCTTAAATAAAATTGTCAACATACAAGACTCGTCTTTTATTCGTAAGTAAGCAAACAAAAGCTCTTAATTTAGCTTCTGACATATGTAGTAACATATTGTGTTATTTCCCACTCTATTATTCTGTCAAAATTATGAAGGAGGCGCAGTATAAAATGACTTTTTAATCTACTTGTTAATTTATTATCTGCTTACTTTCTCTTTTAACATGTTTTATCTACACTTCTGTTAAAATGTAAAAATCACTTATTATTCTGTTGTTTGATACTTTTCATTAGTTTTGGATGATACCACAAATTTGGGTATCGATCCGATACCAAGTCGTTACAGGATTATACAATGGTCATATTCAAAGTCCTCATGTGTCCAGGGACATATTTCCTGACTTTAAAAACATTATATAAATTGAAAAAAAAAAATAAACGAAAAAAGATTATGTGACGATAAAAATATCGACGTAATCATAGTAGTATTGACTCGATACGTGCCTGTACTTGATATCATTACAGTTGATGTCAGGTGTAGATCCACCCATGGCGTTTGTTTACATTGTGAAGCGCCAGCTTGTTAGAGGTGATGTCATTGAGCTATTGTATCCTCCTACGGCAGGGGTATCCAAACTTTTTCCACAGAGGGCAGTGCACGGAAAAATTCAAGCATGCGGGGGCCATTTTGATATTTTTCGTTTTCAAACCATAACAAAATATATGGATTTTTGTTTTAATCCTTTGGGCTCCTGGGGAGCATAGAGGGTCTCAGTCACTAAAATGTTAAAAATAAGTCAAATTATTTTTATTACTTTTTATTTAATGCTTACAGTAAATCTCTATATCAACTTCAGGTTGATATAAAGTAAAACAAATAAGGTTTTGTGCCTTTTCTGTCAAAGACAACTTTGTTTTATATAATAAAACTGAAATATGCAGTATTCAGATGGATAGATAAATAGATGGATGGATGGATGGATGGATGAATGGATGGATGGATGGATTGAAGGACGGACGGACGGACGGACGGACGGACGGACGGACGGACGGACAGACAGACAGACAGACAGACAGACAGACAGACAGACAGACAGACAGACAGACAGACAGACAGACAGACAGACAGATAGACAGATAGATAGATAGATAGATAGATAGATAGATTCTTTCAGGAGAGTTCCTTTGTTTAGCAATTAAAGCCCTCAAAGATCAATAATGCAGGACACCATTAATTTTAAGTATTTAATATTTTTGAGTAATCACAGTGAAAAGTTAAATAAAATCCTACTAAATATATTTGAGATCCGAAAGGTTCCCCACTCATAAAGTGATGCATTTTTATTAGTTATTTTTATTTACTTTTAACACTTAAATTTCAAGATCAACTTCCGATATATCTGTTAATTTTAAGTTTGAACTATTATTTTGTTTGTTTTTTGCTCTTTTGTCAAAACGTTGATGTTTTTATATGGCAACCACACAACATATGCAATATTTTCCACATAAAACATTTTAAAGTGATAATTTTTAAGTAATAATTCATTATAACATAGATTTTTTTGTCCTTTTTTTTGAGCAATGGAAAAAAAAGAAAAAGACAAAAGGAAAGAAAACAACTGCCTGCATGGCAGCTTTGTGTCAACATTGCCACTTTTTCTCATTAGATTTCATCTTCATTCCACTTTTTTTAAATGTTTTTTTTATTTTTTCAATACTATCAATTTTGAAATTTTTGCAGAATGTGTGGCGGGACAGTAAACTATTAGCTGCGGGCCGCAAATGGCCCCCGGGCCGCACTTTGGACACCCCTGTCCTACAGTGTGTAGTGAAGCATGTTTAGCTATTGCTGGTCCTGCAGGGATGATACTTGTAAGAAACTCACTTTATTTGTCGCCGACTGCGAATGGATGTTAACTGCTAGATAGCTGGCCATGTTTTGTAAAACACCTCTTGCTGGGCGGCATTTAAGTGTTATAACTTTACCTTTATCTTTAGTTTTCAAACCAGAATGCGCCCACTCTCCCTTTTCTTTCTACACACCATTACATCTTGTAAGTACTCCGGGATTGTGCGCTGCCGAACATGCTCCTCTGCTCGTAAGAAGGCCAACTAGTATTTTTTAGAGGCAGTCCAGTACCGTCTATGATTCATTAGTATGGCGACACTTTACTCGTACCGGTATACTATACAACCTGAGCGTGTATTAAAATCCGTCCAAATGTGATAGTTCACGCAAAGCTGATATTACTAGACATGTGCAAAGTGGAAAATAAGGTGTGCAATCCATTTTGCGTCTTTTTCCCTGTTTACGCTGCACACCAAATTGGATTATTTAGCCCTCAAGTGACCCAAATCTGTTTTTTTTACCCAGTCCAAACGCTCCAAACTGTTTCGGATCTGATCTTTTGGCATTAGGTTTAGGCCACATCAGGAGGAATTCCTGAATCTGATCTTTTCAAATGTGACTTCAGTCTAAATGCAATGCGACCTGAAAGTAATTTTTGCAGTGGGCTTTGGGCGAGCTATGTCATTCATGTGCGCCGGGAAAGATCCAAAAGTGGATAGTCCCTCAGAATATCAGATTATCTGGTTTTGGTGAGCAAAGATGACAAATTTTCGATGCATCACATGTCAATAGTGCGCAAATAATAGGCTGTATGTTATACGTGAATATATATTCTTATTCCGAAGAAATAGCGATTATTCCGAAGAAATAGGAATTGACGCTGTAGCGCATTTGCTTACATGTGAGTTGAAATTTAAACTCACGTAAATCCACACTGATGCCCGTGTCTCCTCCACTTAACAGCCATTAAAAGATTACTAGCCTCTCAAAATAGGGATGTCCGATAAAATCGGACTGACGATATTATCGGCCGATAAATGCTTTAAAATGTATTATCGGAAATTATCGGTTTCAAAAAGTTTAATTTATTACTTTTTAAAATGCCGCTTTGTACATGGATGTAGAGAGAAGTACCGAGTGCCAATAAACCTTAAAGACACTGCCTTTGCGTGCCGGCCCAATCAGATAATATTTACTACTTTTCACACAAACAAGTGAATGCAAGGCATTCTTGGTCAACAGCCATACAGGTTACACTGAGGGTGGCTGTATAAACAACTTTAACACTGTTACAAATATGTGAACCCACACCAAACAAGAATGACAAACACATTTCGGGAGAACATCCGCACCGTAACACAACACAAACACAACAGAACAAACACCCAGAAGCCCTTGCGGCACTAACTCATCCGGGACGCTACAATATACACCTCCCGCTACCTCCTACCCAACCAGACGCTCAACCCAGCCCACCTCAACCTCCTCAAGCTATCTCAGGGAGAGCATGTCCCAAATTCCAAGCTGCTGTTTTGAGGCATGTTAAAAAAAATAATGCGCTTTGTGACTTCAATAACAAATAAGGCAGTGCCAAGTTGGCATTTTTTTCCATAACTTGAGTTGATTTATTTTGGAAAACCTTGTTACATTGTTTAATGCATCCAGCGGGGCATCACAACAAAATTAGGCAAAATAATGTCTTATTTCTACAACTGTAAATATCTGTATCGGTTGATATCGGCATCGGTAATAAAGAGTTGGACAATATCGGATACCGGCGAAAAAGCCATTATCGGACATCTCTAAATGTAATATATCATCTTGAAATATGAACAAAATCAACCTCCTAGAATGAAGTGTTTGAAATGAGAGTGTTGTACGCACGCTATCAGCAGGGAACATTTAAGGCTTAATGACATCATTAGCTTTCAAATACAGTCTCCCAGGCATGCGGGGAAGCTGTGTCTATCCGACACGAGATTGGCAACACTAACCATCCTTTCGTCATTGCTAATCACTGATGGTTTTTGCCTTGACAACGCGCTGTCATGCCTCGTTACTGCGGGCGTCAGACGCTAATCAAGCGTCCTCTCTCTGCAAGTTCCAGCAGCAAAAATATGTTTCTCGCCGGCGCTGGAGAGACACATCAGAGGAGGTACGACGTTTCGACAAGAGGTTGCCGTGGCGAGCACCTGCAGTGATTTCAGATTAGCCCCCGGGGGCGCTGACAAGGCCCATATATCATTGCGTGAAAGGCCCTCGCTCAGCATAGTGCGCCTTCTCAGCCTTTGCAGTTTTAGCTTCGTTTTATTTAAGCGGACAAAACGAGGAAATCAAGACTGGCCATTAGGCTACTCACTGGCTGAGTGGTTAGAACCAAAATTTCAAAAACAAATAAGTCTGGAGCCCCAAAAAATTAAAAGCCATATTACATACAGAGAGAGAGTGTGTCATGGGATATAAATTGAATTAAGAAGACTTAAAGGAAACTAAATGAGCTCAAATACAGCTACAAATGAGGCATAATGATGCAATATGTACAAACCCCATTTCTAAATGAGTTGGGAAATTGTATACAATGATTTGCAAATCATTTTCAACCCATATTCAGTTGAATATGCTACAAAGACAACATATTTGATGTTCAAACTGATAAACTTTTTCTTTGTGTGCAAATAATCATTAACTTTTGAATTTGAAGCCAGCAACAGGTGACAAAGAGTTAAAAGTATGGTGGACAAAATGAGACAGAAAAAGAAGTGGCATAAATCATGTCTTGAAAAAGTCAGAGAAAGTTATGCATGTAAACAAACTACGGTGAGTTCAAGGACCGCCAAAATTAGTAGGACAAAACGTTGTTTGCCCGATTCTCGAATCAGTGAAGCATGTTTATTAAAAACAGTGTGCTTTATAACAATTAGGGAGGTGTGTGTCATGTTTGTCCTCCCACAGAAACCATATCTAAACAAAAAAAATATATTTTTATATTTTCTTTCCCCTCATCTTTTTCCATTTATCATACATTTTTGAAAAAGCTCTAGAAAGCCACTAGGGAGGCGCTAAAGACACGCGGCTTTAGAGCCGCGGGTTGCCGACCCCCGGGTCCGCCGTGAGATCGGTAGGTTGTGAGTTCAAACCCCGGCCGAGTCATACCAAAGACTATAAAAATGGGACCCATTACCTCCCTGCTCGGCACTCAGCATCAAGGGTTGGAATTGGGGGTTAAATCACCAAAAATGATTCCCGGGCGCGGCCACCGCTGCTGCTCACTGCTCCCCTCACCTCCCAGGGGTTGGAACAAGGGTGATGGGTCAAATACAGAGAATAATTTCGCCACACCTAGTGTGTGTGTGACAATCATTGGTACTTTAACTTTAATGTGGTGTCAAAGTGGAAACTGGAAATTGTGATGCAACATGCTGCATGTTCGAAAATAAACTCAAACTCAAAGTGGACCAGGTGCAGTTAATATTCCACTTCGGTGAATTATAAACGCATAGTGAAGCATTTCAGCACCTACCTTATGAATCAGAGTCTCTTGGAACATTTTGCTGTAAGACACAAGACAAGTTGAAAGGGTCAGTGTGTGCACTTTTAAATGGAGATCTGAAGTTTGTTTTGCGGACACGGCCGTGCGTGATGCTTCAGGCGGTTGCGGGTAATTAAAAACCAACATTGAGCGTTGATCAGGGTCTTTCAGGTCAAGTGGAAAGCGTTCAAATCAACTCAAAATGGGAGAGCCTGTGTGAGTTTGGTTTCACAGATCATTAAAAGAAGATGACTGGAATGTCTACACCTGCAGTACACAGAGACGAGTCCTAAGGGTGGGAAAAGGAGTAGAAAGTAAAAGCCAGATTGAGTCAGGCAGGTGCGGCGGGCCCAATCACGTCGATACTTGATGTGTGTGTTAGCGTCCAAGCGATGTCTTTTTGTCAGCCTTTGAAAGTTAGCAGCGAGAAAAAAACAGAACGTATCAATCAATCAATCAATGTTTATTTATATAGCCCTATATCACAAGTGTCTCAAAGGGCTGCACAAGCCACAACGACATCCTCGGTTCAGATCCCACAATGCTCCCGGCAAAAATCTGCTAAGCTCGAGCTACTCAATGGCAGCCTGCGGACCAAAACTGCCTTGGGAGTGGGTAATGACATCGGACCGGCCCGCAAGGTCAGTTCAAAATTTGGGAGAGGCTAACATTTTTGCAACTAATTTAAAAAAACAGCAGTCTGCTGTGCAGTGGGAGATTTTTTACTTTCACCTATTTGGGTAAAAAATATTTTTTTGCAAACCAGTAATTATAGTCTGCAAATGATATGTTGTTGTAGAACAGGGGTGTCAAACTCAAATACAGAGTGGGCCAAAATTTTAAACGGAACAAAGCCGCGGGCCAAGGTTGAACAAATTAACCTTTTAATAGGGACCAAAACAAGTTTTGCATTAAATATTGAACAAGCAAGGCTTATTGGGGACGGCGTGGCGCAGTGGGAGAGTGGCCGTGCGCAACCCGAGGTTCTGTGGTTCAATCCCCACCTAGTACCAACCTCGTCACGTCCGTTGTGTCCTTGAGCAAAACACTTCACCCTTGCTCCTGATGGGTGCTGGTTGGCGCCTTGCATGGCAGCTCCCTCCATCAGTGTGTGAATGTGTGTGTGAATGGGTAAATGTGGAAGTAGTGTCAAAGCGCTTTGAGTACCTTGAAGGTAGAAAAGTGCTATACAAGTACAACCCCTTTATCATTTGTTTATTTATTTATTTATTTATATAACTTTAATGACATGCAAAATTCAGTTTCAAATAATAATAATAATAATTTAAACAATATCAATGGCATATCAAATAAAATGTAAATAAAAATGTAATGCCTTTTTTTCTATTTGCAATCTTCTGAGGTAAATATAAATTTTTTTCCACAGGTTAATAATACATTTGAAAATAAAATAACAATAATGAATGAACCAAACATTCAAGCCTTAAAGTAGCAAGAGAAAATGCATGAATAAAACGTTAATTATTGGTCAGTTTGCTGGAAGTTTCCCGGTAGAGTTAGTGTTGCAAGGGGGTCTGGGTATTTGTTCTGTTGTGTTACGGTGAGGATGTTCACCCGAAATGTGTTTGTCATTCTTGTTTGGTGTGGGTTCACAGTGTGGCGCATATCTATAACAGTGTTTAAGTTGTCTATACGGCCACCCTCAGTGTGACCTGTAAGGCTGTTGACCAAGTATGCATTGCATTCACTTGTGTATGTGTGTGTGTGTGTGTGTGTGTGTGTGACCTGTATGGCTGTTGACCAAGTATGCATTGCATTCACTTGTGTATGTGTGTGTGTGTGTGTGTGTGTGTGTGTAAAAGCCACAAATATTATGTGACACGCTGTTAGTATGGAGGAAAAGCGGATTAGACGACAGGTTGTAGACAACACTAAAGGCAGTGCCGTAAATGCACGCCCCCAATATAGTTGTCCAGGTGGAAATCGGTAGAAATTCGGGAGAGTGGTTGTCCTGGGAGATTTTCAAGAAGGGCACTGAACTTCGGGAGTCTACCGGGAAAATAAGGAGGGTTAGCAAGTATGAGTATTAGCGGTGAATGCGGTGTTACAGCGGCACCGACGCTGTATAACACCGGCGGGCCAGCTCTAATGCTAAATTGATATTGCCTAAAGGGCCAAATTAAATTACACATAGAGTTTCTGTGCTGTCTGGAGCTCAGCAGAGTAACCGTGTAATACTCTTCCATATCTGCAGGTGGCAGCTGGTAGCTAATTGCTTTGTAAATGTCGGGAACAGCGGGAGGCAGTGTGCAGGTAAAAAGGTGTCAAATGCTTAAACCAAAAATAGACAAAAGGTGAGTGCCCCTAAGAAAAGGCATTGAAGCTTAGGGAAGGCTATGCAGAATGAAACTAAAACTGAAATGGCTACAAAGTAAACAAAAACAGAATGCTGGACGACAGCAAAGACTTACTGTGGAGCAAAGACGGCGTCCACAAAGTACAAACCCCGTTTCCAAATAAGTTGGGAAATTGTGTTAGATGTAAATATAAACGGAATACAATGATTTGCAAATTCTTTTCAACCCATATTCAATTGAATGCACTACAAAGACAAGATATTTGATGTTCAAACTCATAAACCTTTTTTTTTTTGCAAATAATAATTAACTTAAAGTTTCATGGCTGCAACACATGCCAAAGTAGTTGGGAAAGGGCATGTTCACCACTGTATTACATCACCTTTTCTTTTAACAACACTCAATAAACATTTGGGAACTGAGGAAACTAATTGTTGAAGTTTTGAAAGTGGAATTCTTTCCCATTCTTGTTTTATGTAGAGCTTCAGTCGTACAACAGTCCAGGGGTCTCCGCTGTTGTATTTTACGCTTCATAATGCGCCACACATTTTCCATGGGAGACAGGTCTTGACTGCAGGCGGGCCAGGAAAGTACCCGCACACTTTTTTTTACAAAGCCACGCTGTTGTGACACGTGCTGAATGTGGCTTGGCATTGTCTTGCTGAAATAAGCAGGGGTGTCCATGAAAAAGACGGCGCTTAGATGACAACATATGTTGCTCCAAAATCTGTATGTACCTTTCAGCATTAATGGTGCCTTCACAGATGTGTAAGTTACCCATGCCTTGGGCACTAATGCACCCCCATTCCATCACAGATACTGGCTTTTGAACTTTGCGTCGTTTACAGTCTGGATGGTTTGCTTCCCCTTTGGTCCGGATGACACCATGTCGAATATTTCCAAAAACAATTTGAAATGTGGACTCGTCCGACCACAGAACACTTTTCCACTTTGCATCAGCCCATCTTAGATGATCTCGGGCCCAGAGAAGCCGGCGGCATTTCTGGATGTTGTTGATAAATGGCTTTTGCTTTGCATAGAAGAGCTTTAACTTGCACTTACAGATGTAGCAACCAACTGTATTTAGTGACAGTGGTTTTATGAAGTGTTCCTGAGCCCATTTGGTGATATCCTTTAGAGGTTGATGTCGGTTTTTGATACAGTGCCGTCTGAAGGATCGAAGGTCACGGTCATTCAATGTTAGTTTCCGGCCATGCCGCTTATGTGGAGTGATTTCTCCAGATTCTCTGAACCTTTCGATGATATTGTGGATCGTAGATGTGGAAATCCCTAAATTTCTTGCAATTGCACTTTGAGAAATGTTGTTCTTAAACTGTTTGACTATTTGCTCACACAGTTGTGGGCTAAGGGGTGTACCTCGCCCCATCCTTTCTTGTGAAAGACTGAGCATTTTGTGGGAAGCTGTTTTTACACCCAATCATGGCACCCACCTGTTCACAAATAGCCTGCACACCTGTGGGATGTTCCAAATAAGTGTTTGATGAGCATTCCTCAACTTTATCAGTATTTATTGCCACCTTTCCCAACTTCTTTGTCACGTGTTGCTGGCATCAAATTCTAAAGTCAATGATTATTTAAAAAAAAAAAAATGTTGTTTAGTTTGAACATCAAATATTTTGTCTTTGAAGCATATTCAACTGAATATGGGTTGAAAATGATTTGCAAATCATTGTATTCCGTTTATATTTACATCCGACACAATTTCCCAACTCATATGGAAACGGGGTTTGTACATCCGAACATGACATGACAATCAACAACGTCCCCACAAAGAAGGATAAAAACAACTGAAATATTCTTGATTGCTGAAACAAAGCAGATGCGGGAAATATCGCTCAAAGGAAAAAAAAACTGTTATAGGAAAATACCAAAAAAAGAGAAAAAGCCACCAAAATAGGAGCGCAAGATAAGAAATAAAACACTACACACAGGAAACAACAACAGATAGCATATATGTTGCTGTTGTTGCATATCTATAAACATAATTACATTTTCAAAAATAAGCCTTTGAGGACTTCCAATCTTTTTTTTGTTTTTTAGCATCACTATCGTTTTCAACCATATATCTTTCTAAAGTTAAAAAATACTGAACAAATGTTTTAAAGAAAGTAATACTAAGTGAATATCTGTTTTTGGCCTTAAAAATAAACCTTTTACCGAGTACTATTATGAAATTGACTAAATCATGACTGTCAATGAAATCTACTAAAATAACAGAAACTACATCAAGCTTCATAAACAAACCAATCCTTAAACACATTTTTTCAACTTCCACCCAAAAGGAAAACACAATATGACAATACCAAAACAAATGCAGGGTGGATTCGGATTCCTGACAACAACATCGGCAATCATCTGACTCTGTGATATTCCATAGTTTTAACATTTTCCCTGTGGGTAAAATGTTATAAATAATTTTAATTTGAAAAAAAAACGATTTTGCACACCGATAGTAGTTTTGTAGATTAGTTTGAATATGAACTCCCACGGAAACGGGCAGTCAAAAAAGTCCTAATATTTTCCATGTGTGTTGTATGGGACAGCCTTCTAAGATTTCTTTATCAAATAAAAATGATATATTTTTCCATTTATTTTAGTTCCCTTTTGCCAACTAGAATTTCTTATTAGAGCTTTACAAATTTATAATTTAGTAGTTCCATAATTAATTATATGTTTCCATCTTTTCCCAATTACTCTAGTTAGTTGATTAAATGAAATGAGGAAAGTTTGACCCCGGGATGAATAATTTCTTCTGTTTTCATTCAATGTCGGGTTTGTGCACTTGTTATTGGCTGATGACAGCCTATAGAAACATTGGTAAATACTAAGCAATTCATTAATCATAGTAGTGCAGTGTCTCAATTTATTGTGGATTTAAAAATTGTAATTACCGTATTTTTACGGCCCATAGGGCGCACCGGATTAGAAGGCGCACTGCCGGTGAAAGGACTATTTTCGACCTTTTTGATTATATATAAGGCGCACCACATTACAAGGCACATTAAAAGAATCATATAATTATTTTTTTTTTCTACATTGAAAACACTTCCTTGTGGTTTACATAACATGTAATGGTAGTTCTTTGGTCAAACTGTTGCAAAGATTATATTTTACAGATCATCTTCAAGTCGCTTTCTGACAGTCGCTTCTGCATGCACCGTTTTGTGAGCGGTCTTATTTACGTGGCTCACCTTCGGAAGCGTCTTCTCTCCGTCATCTTTGTTGTAGTGGTGTAGCGTGCAAGGACGGGAGTGGAAGGAGTGTCAAAAGATGGAGCTAATTTTTTTAAGGACATTCAGACTACATAAAATAGCTTCAAAGTCGGCAAGACAAGTTTTGATTAAATAAAAAAAGATTTTCAGGGCGCCTTACCGTTTGGAAATTACGGTAAATATTTGAATATAGATGTACAGGGTTTTCCCCTAAACTGCCATTATACCTGTGGTGGTGGGGGTGTGGCTATGAGCGTGGTCACCATGACATCATCGAGTAATCTGCATAATTTGCTATGATGATATGATTTTCTTTAAAAAGGCTCAAAAAATGTATCCATACCTTTAACACAAATTATTATTATTATTTGTTTTGGGCGTAAGTTGATTGGCAACATTAAATAGGCCCTAATGTGTGAATGTTGTCCGTGTATTTGTGTTGGCCCTGCGATGAGTTGGCGACTTGTCCAGCTCAGATAGGATCCAGCCCCCCTTGGCACCCCAAAAGTGACAAGCGGTAGAAAATGGATGGGTGGAGGGATTATTTGTTTTATTGTTTTGTCATATTTTTAATTGTTGCTGCTTTTTGTACAATGTACTCTTTTGAGATTGTTTTCTTATGTTCAAAGACGTTTAATGACTTTTAAAAATGAAAAACAACTGCCGCTACTGTCCTCTTAATATTTGCATATTTTGTAGATGGTAGCCCAGGGGAATATCTGCAATATATATAAAACTCACGTCCACATCGCAGACATGTCGACAACGCTCCAGACAATGGCATGCGTGTTGTTTCGGTTTGGGTAGCGCGGTTTTCGGTGATCAAAGTCTTTTTTCGGTGGTCAAGGTTTTGGTACATCACTTGTCAATAGGGCACAAATAAAAGATCTGTGTACATAAATTCATACTGTAAACACCAGCTAATGTAAATGTTTAATGTTTGTGTGGTGTAGAATGTGATGTCAGTTTTTCCTATGTTTCCAAACACGCCGTCCGTGCCTGAAAGGTGATTGGTGGAGAATGAGGAAGTGTCGTTTGCGGACTCACAAGACGAAGGTGTTTCCACGGGAGGTAAAACTTGTTGCAATTGTGCCTTGTGTTATCATAAGATTGGTAATAAAGGTAAAAAAAAAAGTGCCAGACTTTGTTATTTCTTCTGGGGGCTATACTATAATATAATTCTTTAATTTGTTTCCAAGTAAAAAACAATAACCCCTATTTTCAAGGTGTTGCGGTAATAAAAAAAATACCGTTGCGGCACGCTACATTTAATTACAATAAGGGGAAACCCTGATGTACTATAACATCTATTTTGATAAGCGTTCTCAAACACGCGGCCTGCGGGCCAATTGCGGCCCGCAAGACATTATTTTGCGGCCCACACCTCAATATGAAAATTTAATGTTGGTGCGGCCCGCGAGTTTTATATGAATGACGCTTTACAGCGTAATACTTGTATACCATCAATTTTTCCGGGAGACTCCCAAAGTTTAGTGTCCTTCCAGGGGTAATCATTCTCCCGAATTTCACCCTAACAACAATATTAAGGAGGCACCGCCTTTAGCGTCCTCTGCAACCTGTACAAACAGCGTGCCAGCCCAGCCACATGTTGTATTTCACTTCTGTAGAGGCAGTTAGCGACTGCAAGACATAGTTGATCAACAGCCACACTGGTCACACTGAGGGTGGCCGTATAAACAACTTTAACACTGTTACAAATATGTGCCACACTGTGAACCCCCATCAAACAAGAATGACAAACACATTTTGGGAGAACATTCGCACTGTAACACAACATAAACACAACAGAACAAACACCCAGAACCCCATGCTGTCAGGGTTTCCCCTGACGGTTTGTCTATGTTTTAGTTTTTTCCTCTGCATTTGTCTGTTTCCTCTGTGTTTAGTATCTCCTGTCTTTAGTTCCTGTCTAGTGCTCTTATTTTGTCAGCTTCCTGTCTTGTTCCCTGAGTGCTGTGTTCCTCCTCAGCTGCATCTGATTGGCACCTGGCCACACCTGTTGCCAATCAGCCCGCTCCTATTTGTACCTGCTTTGTCTTGTGTCAGTTGCTGGATCATTGTATTGTCGTTGCCACATGTCACTCTTGTTGTGCTACCTGTCGTGTCGTTTTGTTACAGCTACTACCTGTCATGCTACATTTTGTCCTGGTTGTCGTAGCGGTAAGCTGTTTCTGTTAGCATTAGTTATTTCCAGTTTTTCTGTTTGCTATCCACTAGCTTCCATGCTAAAGTTCCTTTTTGTTTTTCTAGTTTCCAGTGCTAGCTCCCTTAGTTTGTTATTCCGCCCACGTGCATGCTTTTTGTTTGTTCTTGTTTAGTTTTAATTAAATAATTTTTTCATATTCTATGCCTGCCTCCGTCTCTGCATCTTGGGGTTCATCAACAAATAACTCTGATACATGCAGCCCTAACTCTTCGGGGCTACAATATACACCCCCGTCTCCCCCAACCCAGCCCCCTATTGTAGCCCGGAAGAGTTAGGGCTGCATTGGATTCTGGGTATTTGTTCTGTTGTGTTTATGTTGTTACGGTGCAGATGTCTCCCAAAATTTGTTTGTCAGTCTTGTTTGGTGTGGGTTCACAGTGTGGCGCATATTTGTAACAGTGATAAAGTTGTTTATACGGCCACCCTCAGTGTGACCTGTATGGCTGTTGACCAAGTATGTCTTGCAGTCACTTCCGTGGGTCTGCAGAAGCTTCACACAATGTGCGACTGGGCCGGCACACTGTTTGTATGGTGGAAAAGTGGACGTGACGGCAGAGGACGCTAAAGGCAGTGCCATCACGGCATGCTCTATGTCCGGGTGAAAACCAAGAGAATGATTGCCCTGGGAGATTGTCAGGAGGGGCACTGATATTCGGGTGTTTCCCGGAAAGATCGCGAGAGTTGGCAAGTATGTTGCTAGGTCGGAAAAGCCATTCAAAGAAGGTGAAATTTTAAGAAATATTTTCTTGCGGCCCAGCCTCACCCAGTTTCTGCATCTAGTGGCCCCCAGGTAAATTGAGTTTGAGACCCCAGATTTTGATATTACCAGCCATCTACTGCTTATAGCAATATTTTGCCCACGTGATGGCAGACCAATCACAGAACACTGTATCTTCTGTCCTGGCAGCTGATTGGCTCAGCCACATCGACCCTCCTCTTTGCTTAAGCTCTGTGTACTGCGGTTCTGCTAAGCTATGTTCTGCTTGAGTAGTTAAAGTTAAAGTACCACTGATAGTCACACAAAGACTAGGTGTGGTGAAATTACCCTCTGCATTTGACCAATCCCCTTGTTCCACCCCCTGGGAGGTGAGGGAAGAGGTGAGCAGCAGCGGTGAGCAGCAGCGGTGGCCGCGCTCAAGAATCATTTTGGTGATTTAACCCCCAATTCCAACCCTTAATGCTGAGTGCCAAGCAGGGAGGTAATGGGTCCTATTTTTATAGTCTTTGGTATGACTCAGCCGGGGTTTTAATTCAGGACCTACCGGTCTCAGGACGGACACTTTAAACGCATTTTTTTCTGGTAACATTTGCGTTTGTTTGAACCTCTCTAATGTCGTCCATCCGTTTCGCGCATTCTCAGGCTTCCGGCTCTGAACCAAAGTCCCAAAAATGAAGCTGCTTACCATCTGAGGAAAGGTGAACCTTCTCATTGCAAAGCCAAAAATGGTGGTTTAGACAACATCAACTATGTACTAGCTGCCATTGCAATATTAATGAATCCTTGGTTGACTAAATAAAACAATAGAACCCAATTAACGCCTGTTGTCAATCATCATCATCATGCTAGACCCACTCGACGTCCTTTGCATTCGGTCTCCCCTGCGGTCCGCTCCAAGGTTTCTCATAGTCATTCACATTCACATTCCACTGGGTTGTGAGTTTTGCCTTGCCCTTAAGTTGGATCTGAACTGAGGATGCCGTTGTGGCTTGTGCAGCCCTTTGAGACACTTGTGATGTAGAGCTATGTAAAAAAACATTCATTGATTTATTGATCATCATCCAGCTAATTCTATAGCGTTAAAAATCGTGAGTACCAATATTTGATATCTGACAATTACATAAAGAGTACATACCCGATTTTACAGACTACAGACCGCACCGGTATATAAGCCGCACCCACAAAATTTTTGAAGAAAAAAATATTGTAAGATAATAATCCTAACACAGACACTTGTAAACGTATAAGCATATTAGCTAATGCTAACAACGCTCGCTTGATTACATCACAATAGCACGTATAAAAATGCATAAAATCACTCTTACAAACATCACACGGGACGGTTTAGTAAGTATTAATAGTTTTAGTTATGTTGTAAAACTTAGAAATGTTGCTTGTATGAAGAATCCATACAAGTAGAAACGCTATGGCCTACTAGAGGACAGAATGACTATTGTACTTCTGGTTGAAAGCTCTAAAGCAGGGGTGTTAAACTCATTTTTAGCCCCGGGGCCGCATAACCGGTCTGATAAAATCACGGCATGAAAATTTCAAAATAATTTATTTTTGTTGTTGTTTTACTTTGGCCAAAAATAGAAAAAACACATTGTCAAATTACAATTACCGGTAATCCTCTTGGCAAAACACTTCAATTTAGTTGAAAATTCAGAGGAAAAAAATGGTGCAGTTTCAAAGACACCATGAAGAACACAATGAACTTAGACTTTGTCTCAGTGTATTTACAAAGCCGTTAAACTTTAAGCACTTCCTGATCAGCATTTTCATGTTGGCGGTTCACCACTAAAAACGTGTATTGAAAAGCAATCGAGTGTTTACTCAAACCACCACATTGTTTAAATCCACAACTGCCAAAAAACATTCATATATCATCAAAATATAATTAAAACAACTGTCAAAAAAAGGACACCATGGTAGCCGAATCAAAGGTAACATGACTAAAAATTTAATCAATGTCAACATGGCAGATTTAAGCATAGCATAAAATACAACAAACACAACAAACGTAGAAAAACATATTTTTACAATGGAGTTCAGTGTGCACATTGTGCCATTAACGAATTGCGAGTGCTGCACAGCACATGAACTACAAATAGGATGGTCAAGTTGACTTAAGTCTTTGCATCTTACCGTTGTGTTATTTTATCCATCGAGTGGATAATTCACAATTACAAAAGGTATTATGTGTCGCTACAGCATTAGTCTGCCGCCAGCCACAACAGGAGCAGCCGACTGCTTGCACCTGCGCTGATTGGAGTAGCTGTAATCAATGCACTTTAAGTCAGCTGACAAGTCACATTAAACCGTGTGATGCATGACGTGAGGTACACTTGAATTGCCATTGTGACATCCAGTAAATTCAAAGTTCTCCGGCTTATTAGTGATTCCCAGAGCCCAAAAAAAGTCTGCGGGCTATAGAGCGTTTTCTTTTTGGGCTCCAATACTCTGGAATGCCCTCCTAGTAACAGTTAGAGATGCTACCTCAGTAGAAGCATTTAAGTCCCATCTTAAAACTAATTTGTATACTCTAGCCTTTAAGTAGACCCCTCTTTTAGACCAGTTGATCTGCCGTTTCTGGTGGCCATGGATGAAGTGCTGGCTGTCTATAGTCGGGACTCGGGGTGGACCGCTCGCCTGTGCTTCGGTTGGGGACATCTCTGCGCTCCTGACCCGTCTCCGCTCTGGATGGTCTCCTGCTGGCCACACTATGGACTGGACTCTCACTATTATGTTAGATCCACTATGGACTGGACTCTCACTATTATGTTAGATCCACTATGGACTGGACTCTCACTATGATGTTGGATCCACTATGGACTGGACTCTCACTATTATGTTAGCTCCACTATGGACTGGACTCTCACTATTATGTTGGATCCACTACAGACTGGACTCTCATTATTATGTTAGCTCCACTATGGATTGGACTCTCACTATTATGTTAGCTCCACTAACATAATAATTAATTTTTATACTCGGCAAACTCATCTTGCGGGCTGGATAAACCTGTTTTCGGGCCTGATATGGCCCGCGGGTTGCACGTTTGACACCCCTGTTCTAGAAGCTGAAAGCTCTAGAAGGGCACTGCAGCACCTGCAGTGAGAGAACTAGTCCAAGAGATGGTGCCATAGCACAGAAAATAAAACACCTTTTCCGGAGCCTTTGCTCGTTTTATTTTAAACTATTTGCATAACAGCCATCAGCAAAGAAAAATCCATAAAGTTTCTGAACCGTTCTATAAGCCGCTGGGTTCAAAGCGCAGGAAAAAAGTAGCGGCTTACAGTGTAAAATTTACGATAAGTGTTAGTGGGTGTGTGTGAAAGGTTAAAGACTTAAAATGCGCAAGTTGTTCATATAAATCATGAAATAAATAGTTTCCCTACTTTGCGGAAATTCATTTTTTCACATTTGAAGCCAGCATTATCACCTTATTGAAAAGCTTTTAAAGTTAAAGCTATTGCAAAGTTTATGTGCTGCCATCAAATTAAACATTGATAACCATAAATCATATTATGTGAGTTGTTACCCCGTTGTACTGTCTTTTTATTCTAAGTGCTGCAAATAGAAGTCGGCAAACAAATGTCACAGTTAGTAATTGATGACTGACAGGACATCCTATTGGAATTCATTGGCGCTACTTAAAATGATGAAGAATACCCACATGACCAATAACCGCAGAAATCAAGACAGTCCTGCAATAACAGTGCCGTCAACACTACTCCTACGTTGGTTTTAGTCAAACAAGTTATTCTTTTTTCAGATCACCAAATCTGATCTTTGTGACAATGAGGGGAATTTTCAGCCCTTGTTTGCTGACAGAACCAGGGTCAGGAGGTAAAAGTGTGGGGGCAATAGGGACAAAATTACAAGGAAATGGAGAGAAACAAAACAAAAGCTCATGGAGGGGGTTTCTAAGAGAGAAAATGGACAGCTAGACTTGCAAAGCGCTAAAAGGAAAACAGGCAGTGTACATATTTAAAAAAGGATGGCTAGCCTGAGGCGTGGCGGCGAGTAGACACGAACCTCCTTGGGAAGCTGAACTTGACTGCGTTTTGGATGAAGCCATAGCAACAAGGGCTGATGACGAAGGCGGCGCCTGCCTGGATGCAGTGCTCCATCACCATGTCTGTCGCCACGCCGCAGGCGTGGAGCGCGACCTAGCACATAGACATCAAGGCCGCAATTAGACTCACTTCCTTTAATAGACTTAATGCAATGCACAGATTGTAAATAATGTAAATAATTCAATGTTTATACTATGATGATTAACTTGTGTGGTGACTGGTTTATGCTGATAGTGTATATTTGTACCATGAATTGATTAACGTAGAACTCAACTTAAACAAGTTTAAAAACTAATTCGGGTGTCACC
This sequence comes from Nerophis ophidion, assembly GCF_033978795.1. Lineage (NCBI taxonomy): Eukaryota > Metazoa > Chordata > Actinopteri > Syngnathiformes > Syngnathidae > Nerophis > Nerophis ophidion. Next base: position 67,713,124 of record NC_084611.1, read on the forward strand.
ATTTAGTGGTCAATTGTACAGAATATGTACTTAACTGTGCAATCTACTAATCAAAGTTTCAATCAATCAATCAATCAATCAATCAATCAAAGCACAGGTGAGTCGAACTCATTTTAAATGAGGAGGGTAGGGGAGGGGGGGGGGGTATGCACATGGAGAAAAATCTACTCCGAAGTGGGGCCGAACAGGTAAAATCAAGGCACGATAACTTAAAAATAAAGACAACTTCACATTGGTTTTTTTTTGTTTAAAAATAGAACTAGCACATTCTGAAAATGTACAAATCATAATGTTGTTGGGTTTTTTTTTACACTTACATGGTGCAATTTATGGTATTCTACTTTTATTGGTCATTATTTATGCTTTCTGAATAAATTATGTGATAATGTTCATCAGTCAACTCCATCCATTTTCTACCACTTATTCCCTTTGGGGTCACGGGGAGCGCTTGTGCCTATCTCAGCTACAGTCAGGCGGAAGGCGAGGTACACCCTGGACAAGTCGCCACCTCATCGCAGGGCCAACACAGATGGACAGACAACATCCACACTCACATTCACACACTATGGCCAATTTAGTGTTGCCAATCAACCTATCCCCAGGTGCATGTCTTTGGCGGTGGGAGGAACCCACGCAGTCACGGGGAGAACATGCAAACTCCACACAGAAAGATCCCGAGCCCGGGATTAAACTCAGGACCTTCGTATTGTGAGGCACATGCACTAACCCCTGTTTCAGCGTGCTGCTCGGTCAGTCTACTCATTGGTGTTAATTTTCCATCTATCAAGCTAAAACAATATCAAAATCAAATTACAGTATGTTATTTATGTAGTTTTCTCTTTTTCCTCGACTGCTGCACTAACATCATGTGGTTTATTTTATTTTTTACATATGTAGCATCATCTACACCAGTCGATCCCGAGCTACCAGTCCTATTGAGGAGGGTGTGTCAGTCGATCGCCAGCCAGGCATTAAAAAATAGACCTAAAAATTAGTGATCATCAATCTTCACTAAGACGTCACTTTCGTCACTTGATTGACATTCACGGCACCCAAAGATCTTCTGAGATAACAATGGTTGATCGAGGGGAAGGCGAGAAACACTTTTTTATTTCAACAGACTCTCGCATCGTACGCCAAAGACCGACTGCACAGTTCCTGTCTTCACAATAAAAGCGCTGCTTCATCCTGCCTGTGCTAACAAAATAAGAGTCTCAAAGAAACTGGCGTGCACGGAGTGTGCCACCATTGTATTTCTTGTAAAGTTTATAAAAACGAGTATGAAAGCAGGACAAATAAGATGCCAAAACCCAACCACTCTCATGTGGTATCGGACAGAAAGGAGCACTTTTTTTCTCCTCCGTTTGAAAATGTGGACGTTATCAGCACTGCTGTCTGATTCCAATCAATGCAAGTCATCAGAATCAGTTAATACTCCAACTTATATTCTTGTCTTCTTGAAAGAAAGGAATCTATATGTGTTAAACATGCTTGTATTATTATTAAACACCTTTAACTTGTTAAGAAAAACGTCTATATAAGAATAAGGTAGGTCCCCCGACTCGGTCAATTGAAAAGTAGCTCGCCGGCAGACAAAGTTTGTCCACCCATGAGCTACACCAGGGGTAGGGAACCTATGGCTCTAGAGCCAGATGTGGCTCTTTTGATGACTGCACCTGGCTCTCAGATAAATCTTAGCTGACATTGCTTAATGCGATGAGTAATGAATAATTCCGCTGGTGATCACAATGTTAAAAATAACGTTCAAAATATAAAACATTGTCATGCATTTTAATCCATCTGTCTGTTTTCTACGGCACCTGTTCAATAAATACCAATGTTATTAAAAAGAATTAGAGACTTATTATACTCTAAAAATGTTGGTCTTACTTAAAAAATGCACACATTTAGTTGTATTCAGTGTTAAAGTGGAACATTATCACAATTTCAATAGGGTTGAAAACAATAAAAATCAGTTTCCAGTGGCTTGTTTTATTTTTCAAAGTTTTTTTCAAAATTTTACACCTCCCGCAATATCCCTAAAAAAAGCTTTAAAGTTCTTGATTTTCGCTATTTGCGATGCGACTGTCCATTTCCCTGTGACGTCATACAGGGCTGCCAATACAAACAACATGGCGGTTACCACAGCAAGATATAGCAACATTAGCTCGGATTCAGACTCGGATTTCAGCGGCTTAAGCAATTCAACAGATTACGCATGTATTGAAACAGATGGTCGGAGTATGGAGGCAGATAGTGAAAGCGAAATTGAAGAAGAAACTGAAGCTATTGAGCGAATAGCTATTGACGCTATTTGGCCATAGCGTGGGTGTACCTATTGAAGTGGCCCATAGCATGGCTGCCTTATTAGCATCGCCGGTAAAATGTGCGGACCAAACGATCAGGACTTTCGCATCTTGTGACACTGGAGCAACTTAAATCCGTCGATTGGTAAGTGTTTGTTTCGCATTAAATGTGGGTATCTAGTTTCAAATGTACATACAGCAAGCGTAAATAGCATGTTAGCATCGATTAGCTGGCAGTCATGCTGCGACCAAATATGTCTGATTAGCACATAAGTCAACAACATCAACAAAACTCACCTTTGTGATTTCGTTGACTTAATCGTTGCAAATGCATCTGCAGGTTATCCATACATCTCTGTGCCATGTCTGCCTTAGCATCACCGGTAAAATTTGCAGACACTCTAGCACATTCAATGGGGGTATGGCGGCAGATTTCTTGCCAGTGGTGCAACTTGAATCCCTCCCTGTTAGCGTTGTTACACCCTCTGACAACACACCGACGAGGCATGATGACTCCAAGGTTCCAAAAAATTCTCTAAAAAAACGGAAAATAACAGAGCTGAGACCTGGTGTTTGTAATGTGAAAATGAAAATGGCGGGTGTATTACTTCGGTGGCGTCACGTTCTGACGTCATTGCTACAAGACCGATAAACAGAAAGGCGTTTAATTCGCCAAAATTCACCCATTTAGAGTTCGGAAATCAGTCAAAAAAATACATGGTCTTTTTTCTGCAACATCAAGGTATATATTCACGCTTGCATAGGTTTGGTGATAATGCTAAACTTTAAAAAAATATTATATGGCTCTCACGGAAAATTATTTTAAAATATTTGGCTTTCATGGCTCTCTCAGCCAAAAAGGTTCCCGACCCCTGATCTACACAGTTTCAAATAATTGCTATTGCGACATCTTGTGGAGACATTTAAAATAGCAGTTTCTTTCATCCAAAAATTTTGGCAAATTTTTATACTTAGCAAACTCATCTCGCGGACCGGATAAGACCTGTTCACGGACTAAGGATTAAGCTTGCTTGCACCAGTAAGAGTCATAGTACAATAAAGTTTACCTGTATTCCGGGTGGTTATTTTGTACATTGAACAGAAAGGCTTTTTGTTATAAATAGAAACCCTTGCACTGAAATTGGCCTCATCCTGCTCAAACAGCCACAGAAAACCTTTGTTCGTGTCTTCCAAGAATGTGTCACTTGGCGTCCGGGAGTCTTAATCCACGGGAAGCAGCCTTGACAGCAGCGCCAAGGAACAGAACATCAGAGCCAGCGAGCGCCAGAGATAGAATGTGGACACAACGAGCATGCACTAAGGTTCCAAGGTTTTGTCTGATCCCCCTTTTTACACACCAAAAGCCCAAAAAGTACAATGGACCCTGTACGGTTGACGCCCCTGATTTTTAAACATTTTTCTGGGGAAAAATGCACTTGTACAGTCAAATAATTAGTTTGAATAAGTCAAAGGGTTTTCAAAATTGTTGAGGCAGCAGTGATCCCGCTTCACTCAGCATAACTTTAAATGTTGAGTACAGTGGAGCCTGTCAAGTTGAACTCTTCTGTGGTCAAACACATTTTAGGGGAGGAAAAATAACGCCTGTAAAGTCAAATCATCAGAGTTTGAATAAGTCAAAGAGTTTTTTTTTTAAATTGGTAGCGGTTACCTGTGTCAAGACTGTGTTTGTTTTCCCAGGGTGTAAAGCCACTGTACTGGACAAGGCGTGAAGGTAAAGACATGATTTAATTAATCTATCAAAAGAACAAACCAAAGGCTTGCACTAAACTTAGCTCGGACCATAACTATAAACACAAAGCCTGAACTATGGACATAAACAAAACACTTACTGTGGTGTGAAAAAGTAAAAAAAACCACAACAGAGCAATGGCATGAGCACTATGGTGTGGACCGCGTAATCATTCAGGTATCAGGTGTAATGTCACCAGGTCGACTACCTGGCAACTACAGGCTTAAATAATAGTGACATAATTAATAACAGGTGCGTGAGTTCAAACAACTGAGACAGGTGGAAACTAAAACAAACCACGGTGCGCAAAAACCGGAACTAATGGAGTCAAAAACAAAACAGAACATAACGAAACAGAATCCAGAGCACAGAACATGACAACCTGATCCCGTTTTACTCACCAAAACTTGAAGTGTTGAAGTACAGTGGAGCCGAATGACGAGTTTAAATACTTGCATGGCAGTTAAAGTAAAAAAAAAAAAAAAAAAGCTGCTTTAAACAATCCTGTATAGCTTATAAAGGTTTTTAACTAAGATTTTATTACAAGTAGAGATGTCCGACAATACATTTTTTGCCGATATTCCGATATTGTCCAACTCTTAATTACCGATGCCGATATCAACCGATACCGATATATACAGTTGTGGAATTAACACATTATTATGCCTAATTTTGTTGTGATGCCCCGCTGGATGCATTAAACAATGTAACAAGGTATTCGAAAATAAATCAACTCAAGTTATGGAAAAAATGCCAACATGGCACTGCCATATTTATTATTGAAGTCACAAAGTGCATTATTGTTTTTTTAACATGCCTTAAAACAGCAGCTTCGAGGAGGCTGAGGTGGGCGGGGTTGGGGGGTGGTGTGCCGTAGAGGCGGGGGGGGGGGGGGATATTGTAGCATCCCGGAAGAGTTAGTTCTGCAAGGGGTTCTGGGTATTTGTTCAGATGTGTTTATGTTGTGTTACGGTGCGGATGTTCTCCCGAAATGTGTTTGTCATTCTTGTTTGGTGTGGGTTCACAGCGTGGCGCTTATTTGTAAAAGTGTTAAAGTTGTTTATACGGCCAACCTCAGTGTGACCTGTATGGCTGTTCACCAAGTATGCCTTGCATTCACTTGTGTGTGTGAAAAGCCGAAGATATTATGTGATTGGGCCGGCATGCAAAGGCAGGGCCTTTAAGGTTTAGTGGTGCTCTGTACTTCTCCCTACGTCCGTGTACACAGCGGCATTTTAAAAAGTCATACATTTTACTTTATGAAACCGATACCGTTAATTTTGAAACCCATCCATCCATTTTCTACCGCTTATTCCTTTCAGGGTGGCGGGGGGCGCTGGTGCCTATCTCAGCTAAAATCGGGCGGGAGGCGGACCACACCCTGGACAAATCGCCAACTCATCTCAGAATTTTGAAACCGATACCGATAATTTACGATAATTTACATTTTAAAGCATTTATTGGCCGATAATATCGGCAGTCCGATATTATCGCACATCTCTAAATACAAGGGTGTCCAAACTTCATACTTCAAGAATGTGTGCGCGTTTGTGTTCATTATCAATAAAATCAGTTCAATGTAGGTAATATTTGCTAGTAAATGGCATAAAGTCAAAGAAAAAAAGCTTTGTTTAAAACCAAGCCAAAGTACAGTATGTTATTGTTAGGATTACAATTATCAACATTTTCAACATTTAATTGAAATTATTTTTCTTTTTAAGTATGTGCTGAAAGCCAATAAAAAAAAGACAAGTTGTGAGCCGCAAGTGACCCACAAGCTGCACTTTGGACATTTCTGTTTTATGAGCTTCTTCCTCAAACATGTGCATTGACTTAACCAAGCGATTACTGAAGACTTTGTGAAACAATGCTTTTAAAAGTGTTAAAGATGCCATATATAGTAATGTGGCCAGAAATGGTATTGCAATCAGGGTCGAAATCCTACTCCGAGGGACTTCAAATGGCAATCGACAAAACCTACGCTGTAGGTTTTTGTCTTCTTTATGCTTCTTGCGAGATGGTTTACTAAGTAATTATGCCACATTTAACTGATGTCAATTGGCCAAATGTATTTGTAAAGTTACGCAGCAATATTTTAGTCGGGAGTCGGGACAGATTGTTGGCATTACCCTGCTAAAATGTCTCGTTTGACCGCATGGACCATCGAAATATATTATGTATAATTATATATAATATACTATATATCGCATAAGCTTACTTTGATGGCAAGCCAAGGCCAACAGTAAAATTACCGCCACATTTTGTTCAGCATAACTCCATGTTGCATCCACCCCGACGCACTGCATTCTCTTCCATGTACGCACATCCAAAGAGCATCATACACAAATACTAATAGGCGGAGTAGACATTGAAAGGGTGAAATAAACTAGATTTTTTGGTGTAATATATGATAAAATTAACTGGAATTCTAATAAAAAAATATGCAACACAAGACATATTTGAATAATCAAAAAAACCAAATATGTTTTGGACCAACAATCACTCCATATTCTCTACTGCTCGCTAGTGTTACCACATCTGAGTTGTTGTGCAGAAATATGGGGAAACAACTACGAATGTGCACTTCATTTACTGACCATGTTACGAAAAAGATCAGATAGACTGATAAATAATGTTGGATATCATCATCATCATCATCAGCCGTTGTCAGTCCACTGCTGGACGAAAGCCTCAGCATGTTTCTGCCAAAGTGAAGGATCTCTAGCTGCTCCCTGCCACTGCACTGTTCCCCAATATTTGTCTATTTCATCTCGCCATCGCACTCTCTGTCTTCCTCTATTTCTGCTCCCATCCATGGGTCTCCATGATGTCATTAGAGAAGTCCATCGATTATCGGTTCGCCTACTGATATGTCCAACCCACTTCCACTTATTTAATTTGATAGTTCTCATAATGTCTTGGACTTGCGTTTGTTTTCTCACCCATTCATTTGTTTTTCCGTCTTTATATGTGATTCCGAGCATATTTCTTTCCATGTTGTGTTGTGCTGCTGCCATTTTCTTTTCCATTTTATTTGACAATGCCCAGGTTTCAGCTCCATATGTCATGGTTGGTAACACGCATTGATTAAAGACCTTTCTTTTTAGGCTTAATGGTATTTCTCCTCTCATGATGTTGCTCAGTTTTCCATATTAGCACCAGCCCAATCTGATTCTCCTCCCTATCTCCTGCTCTTGACTCTTTTCTTCTAGGCTAAATCTCTGCCTCAGATAGATATATTCATTAACTTCATCAATTTCATTTCCATTAACAGTCACAGGTCCATGAGGTACCATGGAATTTGCCATAACTTTTGTTTTCTTCATATTCATTTTCAATCCACAACATTTGCTGGCATTTGCAAGGTCTTTAAGCATACCTTCCACTTCACTGAGTTGCTCTCCCAAGACAACAATGTCATCTGCAAACCTCAGATGATTAAATTTGTCTCCGTTGATATCAACTCCTTTATCCTCCCACTCCAGAGAGCAAAATATGCCTTCCAAACAAGCTGTAAACAGTTTAGGCGAAATTGTATCGCCTTGTTGGACACCCCTCTTTATGTGGATTTTCTCGCTTGGTTTGTGCATCGTAACTGTGGTAGTGCAGTTTGTGTAGATGTCCTTGAGTAAGTTTATGTTGGATATAGAGAACATACAAACACTTTATATAGTGAATCAAAAATATTGAAATTCAACAATTTGGTAAAATTGCAAACAGCTCAAATTATACACAAAGCAAACTATAACCTGCTACCCAATAATATACAACAATTCTTCTCAACTAAAGAGGACAGATATATCCTATAAAAACAGATATAAAACGTTTGTATGCACGTACAACATTTAAGATCTTTAGTATATCAGTAAGCGGAATTATGCAATGGATTGAGCAAATAAGTTAAACAATGTATTAATATGATCCAGTTTAAGAGGTTGTTCCAATTAAAAGTGCTTACAAAGTACAAAGAAGAAGAATTATTAGAAATACCTTTAACCTTGTTGAAAACGGGATATTCGTCATCTCAGTATGTTTATCATGACTGAGCTGATTATATATGGCAAAAACTGCTGCATTAATCATTCACTGATGTAATTGTGATACAAAAACAAGGGAGTAAATGGACGTACAGTGGGGCAAAAAAGTATTTAGTCAGTCACCGATTGTGCAAGTTCTCCCACCTAAAATGATGACAGAGGTCTGTAATTTTCATCATAGGTACACTTCAACTGTGAGACAGAATGTGAAAAAAAAATCCAGGAATTGACATTGTAGGAATTTTAAAGAATTTATTTATAAATTATGGTGGAAAATAAGTATTTGGTCAACCATTCAAAGCTCTCACTGATGGAAGGAGGTTTTGGCTCAAAATGTCACGATACAGGGCCCCATTCATTCTTTCCTTAACACGAATCAATCGTCCTGTCCCCTTAGCAGAAAAACAGCCCCAAAGCACGATGTTTCCACCCCCACGCTTCACAGTAGGTATGGTGTTCTTGGGATGCAACTCAGTATTCTTCTTCCTCCAAACACGACGAGTTGAGTTTATACCAAAAAGTTCTATTTTGGTTTCATCTGACCACATGACATTCTCCCAATCATCAGCTGTATCATCCACGTATCCATTTTGGTATAAACTCAACTCGTCTTGTTTGGAGGAAGAAGAATACTAAGTTGCATCCCAAGAACACCACACCTACTGTGAAGCATGGGGGTGGAAACATCATGCTTTGGGGCTGTTTTTCTATTAAGCGGACAGGACGATTGATCCGTGTTAAGGAAAGAATGAATGGGGCCATGTATCGTGACATTTTGAGCCAAAACTTTTTTGCCCCACTGTATGTATTTGTAAACGCTCTGAAGTGGGAACGGGGTAGGATTAAATAAGCTTTGCTTCTTCCTACTCCGTTTTGGACATGACGTAAAGAGAAATAATGTGTGATGTATTATACTGTAAGTGTGTTCATGTTCTAAATAAACTAAACTCAATCAATCAATCATCCAATCATCGTCTTTCAGTGCAAAGTGCGATCCCTGAGCCACCCTACGTTACGCATAAACCATATAGCCTACAACCATGACAACACACAAAGTAGAAAATCATTACACGTAATGCATTATATTGTGCCAAGCAAATACCACCCCATATGTGCCTGATGCACATACAGTACCAGAAACCGCAATTAGCCTTGCTAATGTTGGAACACATTTCCTCAGTATATTGAGAAGGAAATAGGCATTGACACTACCCAGATCCACACAGGTTTTATTTGAAGAAAATATATTTATTCCTGTCAGTTGGATGACTCATCGACATACAGGCTAACGGGCATATATTTCCCCCGTTAGCATGTATGTCGATGTGTCATTGACCGGGCTAGCATGCTAAGCATTCGTTGCATGAACATACTAACTTTGTTAGACAAGATTATAGACTTTGTTGGATAATATAGTTTAAATACGAAATGTCCATTTCCATTTAATACAAGTATTCAGAAAACGTAGATGCCTGACTTACCTATTAAGGAGAAAAATGAGCAAATTTGGCGTCAGATGAAAAAAACATTGTCTCCCTTCAATGGTCTCCATCTTTCAAAGGCATCCCCGATACAAATCCTCATTTTGTTCCTGGCTTTGTCATAAGTTAAGAACCGTAACGACGCCTTTTAGATTTCCTAAGGTTTGACATGTTTAGTAACTTTACCAGTGGCAGTAGCCAGATGAAGAGGGCGGTGCATAACTGACAACCTGGATGTGACACACTCACGGACTTTGTAATTGGTCAAACAATACAGGACGGGGAATTGATATGAAAACAGTAAGATTTCGGGGCTGTAAATCTTATTTTGAAATGAGGATATCCCGGCCGAACTACCGTTATCAGTTATAAAGGTATTCGAGAAGAACATGATTTATTAATGCCTTTTGACATATCAAGGCCATTTAATGATGACTTGACATGAAAGTATTACATATGGCACTTTTAATTAAGAGCAAAGTTGCATTTATTAACATACCACTTTAGCCACCACATCACATTGAAAATGTTATAATATGATATATTAATTAATCATGTGCTCCAGAATTTGTGAATCCGATTTACATTTTCTATTAAAAGACTGAGTGCAGAATTGTTTGAAGGACGACTTTTAAATAAATCAAAATATTAAAGAAAAAGATGTGTGACATTATTATAATTTATAATATTAAGTACAAAGACCAAGTAAGAACATTTAGCTGATTATACATAGTATATCAAGAAAACCAAAAAGAACATAGTATTGTGTAAATGAAAATATATATTTTTAAAAAGCTAGGGCGAGCTGCAGTACTTACAAGTAGGAAGAAAGGTCAGACCAACTATGTATAGAGGCACTAAAAAAAACACATGCTGTAGAGTGCAATAATCGGTGCACTTTACTACTCAACAAGTCGTGCAAATCAAGAGCAAAAGCTGCTGGATATAAAATTACAGCAGGTACATGAATACAGCAGATGGTCATAAATAAAGTTAAAGTATCAATGATTGTCACACACACTAGGTGTGGCAAAATTATTCTCTGCATTTGTCCCATCACCCTTGATGACACCTTGGGAGGTGAGAGGAGCAGTGGGCAGCGGCGGTGCCGCGCCCGGGAATCATTTTTGGTGATTTAACCCCCAGTTCCAACCCTTAATGCTGAGTGCCAAGCGGGGAGGTAATGGATCCCTTTTTTTATAGCATTTGGTATGACTCGGCCGGGGATTGAACTCACGACCTACCGATCTCAGGGTGGGCACTCTAACCACTAGGCCACTGAGTAGGTGCAGAATGAGGGCAGAACACAGATGGATTGGGAATATACCTGCGAAAAGAATCCTCTGTGACAATTTGGTAGTTCTGAACGTTAAATTAATTCCAAAACATCAAAAAAAAAGAAAGCATATTCACAATTAAAAGTAGTAGGACTCCACCGTCACCATACATAAGGGTCAAATAGTTCTTTATTTTCTTCTTTTTACAGTCAAATGGTCATGTCTTGTGATCATGTTTGTTTTTGACTCCATTAGTTCCTGTTTTTGCGCCCCCTGGTTTGTTTTTAGTTTCCATGACAACTCATTAGTTTCACCTGTCTGATTTTTTTTATACTCACATACCTGTTATTAATCATGTCACTATTTAAGCCTGTAGTTGCCAGGTAGTCGACCTGCGACAATACTCTAATGCAGGGGTCACCAACGCTGGCCTGTTCTAAAAATAGCTCAAATAGCAGCACTTACCAGTGAGCTGCCTCTATTTTTTAAATTGTATTTATTTACTAGCAAGCTGGTCTCGCTTTGCTCGACATTTTTAATTCTAAGAGAGAAAAAACTCAAATAGAATTTGAAAATCCAAGAAAATATTTCAAAGACTTAGTCTTCACTTGTTTAAATAAATTCATTTATTGTTTTACTTTGCTTCTTATAACTTTCAGAAAGACACATTTTAGAGAAAAAAATACAACTTTAAAAATGGTTTTTGGATTTTTAAACACATATACCTTTTTACCTTTTAAATTCCTTCCTCTTCTTTCCTGACAATTTAAATCAATGTTCAAGTAAATTTATTTTTTTTATTGTAAAGAATAATAAATACATTTTAATTTAATTCTTTATTTTAGTTCTGATGCCTTCAGTGACTATCGAGAATGTATATAGTCATGAAAATAAAGAAAACGCATTGAATTAGAAGGTGAGTCCAAACTTTTGGCCTGTACTGTATATTTGAACAGTGTACATTTTCAAAACATAAATGATGATGCTTTTGGAGAGTGTGGGCATGGTTTCATTTGCAATCTGGGAACGCCTCCAGAATCTAAAATTTTGCAGACAGACTCAAAAAAAGTGGCTATGGAGCAAAATGTATGCAAAATTTACACAAATGCGTATCCAATACATATTATCTAGACCAGTGGTTCTCAACCTTTTTTTCAGTGATGTACCCCCTGTGAAAGTTTTTTTAAATTCAACTATCCCCTAATCAGAGCAAAACATTTTTGGTTGAAAAAAATAAATAAATAAGTACAAACCCTGTTACGTATGAGTTGGGAAATTGTGTTAGATGTAAATATAAACGGAATACAATAATTTGCAAATCATTTTCAACCCAGATTCAGTTGAATGTGCTACAAAGACTTGATATTTGATGTTCAAACTCCTAAACTTTTTTTTTCTTTTTTTTTTTCAGTTTATAATTAACTTAGAATTTCATGGCTGCAACACGTGCCAAAATAGTTGGGAAAGGGCATGTTCACCACTGTGTTACATCACCTTTTCTTTTAACAACTCTCAATAAACCTTTGGGAACTGAGGAGACACATTTTTGAAGCTTTTCAGGTGGAATTCTTTCCCATTCTTGTTTTGTGTACAGCTTAAGTTGTTCAACAGTCCGGGGTCTCTCTTGTGGTATTTTAGGCTTTATAATGCGCCACAGATTTTCAATTGGAGACCGGTCTGGACTACATGCAAGCCAGTCTAGTACCCGCACTCTTTTACTATGAAGCCACACTGATGTAACACGTGGCTTGGCATTGTCTTGCTGAAATAAGCAGGGGCATCCATGATAATGTTGCTTGGATGACAACATATGTTGCTCCAAAACCTGTATGGACCTTTCAGCATTAATGTTGCCTTCACAGATGTGTAATTTACCCATGCTTTGGGCACTAATACACCCCCATACCATCACAGATGCTGGCTTTTCATCTTTGCACCTAGAACTGTCCTGATGGTTATTTTCCTCTTTGGTCCGGAGGACACGACGTTCACCGTTTCCAGAAAACAATTTGAAATGTGGACTCGTCAGACCACAGAACATTTTCCCACTTTGCAGCAGTCCATCTTAGCTGAGCTCGGGCACAGCAAAGCCGGCGGTGTTTCTGGGTGTCGTTGATGAATGGCTTTGGCTTTGCATAGTAGTTTTAACTTGCACTTACAGATGTAGCGACCAACTGTAGTTACTGACAGTGGTTTTCTGAAGTGTTCCTGAGCCCATGTGGTGATATTCTTTACACACTGATGTCGCTTTTTGATACAGTACCGCCTGAGGGAACGAAGGTCTGTTATATCATTGCTTACGTGCAGTGATTTCTCCAGATTCTCTGAACCTTTTGATGGTATTACGGACTATAGTTGGAGACATTCCTAAATTCCTTGCAATAGCCCATTGAGAAATGTTGTTCTTAAACTGTTTGACAATTTGCTCACGCATTTGTTCACAAAGTGGTGACCGTTTCCCAATCCTTGTTTCTGAATGACTGAGCATTTCACGGAAGCTGCTTTTACAGCCAATCATGGCACCCACCTGTTCCCAATTAGCCTGTTCACCTGTGGGATGTTCCATATAAGTGTTTGATGAGAATTCCTCAACTTTATCAGTATTTATTGCCACCTTTCCCAACTTCTTTGTCACGTGTTGCTGGCATCAAATTCTAAAGTTAATGATTATTTGCAAAACATTTTTATCAGTTTGAACATCAAATTTGTTGTCTTTATAGCATATTCAACTTAATATGGGTTGAAAATGATTTGCAAATCATTGTATTCCGTTTATATTTACATCTAACACAATTTCCCAACTCAAATGGAAACGGGGTTTGTAAAATACAGCACAAGGTCATCGGTTTCTGATTTATTAAATTGTATAGCAGTGCAAAATATTCCTCATTTGTTGTGGTTTTTCTTGAACTACTGGGAAAAAAGATATAAAAATAACTAAAAACCTATTGAAAAATAAACAAGTGATTCAATTATAAATAAAGATTTCTACACATAGAAGTAATCATCAACTTAAAGTGCCCTCTTTGGGGATTGTAATAGAGATCCATCTGGATTCATGAACTTAATTCTAAGCATTTCTTCACAAAAAAAAAAAAATCTTTAACACCAATATTTATGGAACATGTCCACAAAAATTAATATTGCATTGTTGCATTTCTTTTCACATTTTATGAACTTACATTCATATTTTGTTGAAGTATTATTCAATAAATATATTTATAAAGGATTTTTTATTTTTTGGAATATTTTTTAAAAATCTCCCTTGGCCTACCTTCAAGTACCCCCAGGGGTACGCGTACCCCCATTTGAGAACCACTGAGCTAGACCACAAGATGAAATTGTCAAAGGACCACTTTAAAAACTGTCTGTACGGACCTGTACAGTTAGTGAAAGGGTTTATGATGGGCAATGTTTGACACTGGAACTGATTATTTCCATTTCCATTAATTTTGATGGAAACTATTGGGGTCGAATAACATGGCCGAAAAGATCATCCTCACAGGTTCAACTGAATTTCCTTTTCAGAAATGCGACTCAATGGAGATTTTAGAGCAGGGGTAGGGAACCTATGGCTCTAGAGCCAGATGTGGCTCTTTTGATGAATGCATCTGGCTCTCAGATACATCTTAGCTGACATTGCTTAACACCAGACCTGAGGCCCGTTATGCTTTTCAATCAGGCCCGCTGGACATTCCCAAATAATTTTTTTAGATCTTCAAAATGGAAATTATAGCTGCCATTAGGGTGTGCAGTGATGTTTTCAAATTACCGTGAGTCTTGAACTATACAAAGTGTTTCAATGATTGAAATCTGCTCTTTTGCATGATACACTAGTTACTATGGTAATCTAATTAGTTACTGTGCTAATCTAATTAGTTACTGTGCTAATCTAATTTGTTACTGTGGTAATCTAAGTCACGGCAGCTCAGACGAGGCACCAAGCAGTGTGGTTGGTGAGCGTTTCCACAGTGTTTCCAGAGCAGTCAACCTGAAATGCGGGTGTCAAGGACAGACGCGGAAAGACATTTTTACAACAAAGTTCTAAAGCTTAGTGATGTATCAGATTGTAAGTGGGGTTTTTTACCCTTCACTTTCATAATTCGCTGTGTTTGTTGCATTGTTTGATTGTAAAATATGTCGATCAAGAGGTGGTGTGACGTTCATATGTTGTCAATATTCAGTGTTTTATCATTCATAGTTTATATTGTAAATCCCACATGCTTTATTTTCATGTACATTCTGGGTGTCTCGTTCAGTAAAAAAAATGTAAAATACCATTCTGTTTTTTTAAGACAGTCTCTCATAACTTTTTTAGCATTCAATCAGACATTATTGTGAGTTTTTGTATTAGTGTTCCTAAAAATCAGATAAACCGGCCCTCAGACACATTTTTTTCTGTAATTCCGCTGGTAATAAGTATTACAAATAACGTTGAAAATATAAAACATTCTCATGCATTTTAATCCATCCATCCATTTTCTACCACACCTGTTCAAGAAGTCGCATCAATGGTATGATGTATTTTATTCATTATTGGTTAACTTCAGAATAAAAATGTTATAAAACAAAAATAAGACCTATTATACTCTAAAAATGTTGGTCTTACTTAAAAATGCATACATTTTTTTATTTTTTTCAGTGTTAAAAAATATTATATGGCTCTCACGGTGATACCTTTAAAATATTTGGCTTTGATGGCTCTCTCAGCCAAAAAGGTTCCCGACCCCTGCTTTAGAGTGAAACTTACAATGCACAAGCAAAGGCGTCTGTCTTGTTCTACATAAACCTCAATCCAAAACATTACTCAAAAGTGCTGCCGTTAGCCATGAAAGAACAGCAACATTTTCATTTTCCATGTTTTTTTTCAAATTGTTTCTGATGTCTGTACAACACTTTGGCCAACAGGGGTTGTTTTTAAATATGATATATAAATGAATAAACTCAACTGAAATAAGGAAAAAGAGAAAAGTTTTTTTCTTTGGTGATATCACCTCTGCAATCACAAACAAGACCCGGCCCTCCCAATTACCTGGGCCTTATTTTCCACATCCACTTTTCAAAATAACATGAAAAACATGCAGATTGCAACCTTTTACCGAAACCAGTTGCGTGCAGCCTAAGCCCCAAAAGAAAATGTATGCACTTGGCCACGGATCACACCTTGCAGTTTTGGCAGCAATATCGTTGGGGAAAAAAATGTGCAAAATGCTTACTTTTGTCAAATGTGTCTACTAAAAACTTCACTTCAAACAGCTTAAGTCATATGAACAAATTTGCATTTGGAATCACACAACTCATAAAAATGTCAGCTCAGCCAGCATCAAAGCAGTTAAATTTGATTGCGTTTTTTTTTTTACGGCACACACTGTAAAAGATGAGACGTGTAAGGCATATTTAACACTCCTCCTGAGTTAAGACTGTTCTATTGTTTATGGAACATTCCACCAAACCGGTGCTAATTGTTTGTTGTAAAGCTTTCAAAAATAATGATTACCATTGAAATACAAATTGTTATCCCCTGCTACTCTGGAGGTTTCTTTCGCCCCATGGTAACAATAATGCCGGAATTTTTTAGACCATCCCACTCTGGAGGCTGTTCTCCGAAAATTTAGTTTCAGACGCTGTTTGTGTGGGGATAAAGGGCTAAAACTGTATATACAGTCGTGGTCAAAAGTTTACATACACTTGTAAAGAACATAATGTCCTGGCTGTATTGAGTTTCCAATCATTTCTACAACTCTCAATTTTTTGGTGATAGAGTGATTGAAACACATTGTTGCATGCGATGAATTGGAAGATGCTGGAACACAGGTGTCAGTGTCCACAGTCAAGGGTGTTTTGCATCGCCATGGACTGAGAGGCTACCATGCAAGAAGGAAACCCTTGCACCTTAAGGCTTGTCTAAAGTTGGCTGCTGATCACATGGACAAAGATAAAACCTTCTAGAGGAAAGTTCTGTGGTCAGATGAAACAAAACTCGAGCTGTTTGGCCACAATACCCAGCAATATGTTTGGAGGAGAAAAGGTGAGGCCTTTAATTCCAGGAACGCCAGGCCTATCGTCAAGCATGGTGGTGGTAGTATTATGCTCTGGGCCTGTTTTGCTGCCAATGGAACTGGTGCTATACAAAGAGTAAATGGGACAATGAAAAAGGAGGATTACCTCAACATTCTTCAGCACAACCTAAAATCATCACCCCAAAGTTTGAGTCCTGGGCGCAGTTGGGCGTTCCAACAGGACAACGACCCCAAACACTCGTCAAAAGTGGTAAAGGAATGGCTGAATAAGGCTAGAATTAAGGTTTTGGAATAGTCTTCCCAAAGTCCTGACTTAAAACCCACCCAGAACAAGTGGAAAATGCTGAAGAAACAAGTCCATGTCAGAAAACCAACAAATTTAGCTGAACTGCGCCGATTTTGCGCAGAGGAGTGGTCAAAAATTCAACCAGAAGCTTGTGGATGGCTACCAAAAGTGCCTTACTGCAGTGAAACTTGCCAAGGGACATGGAACCAAATATTAATGTTGCTGTACATATACTTTTGACCCAGCAGGTTTGATCACATTTTCAGTAGACCCATAATAAATTCATAAAAGAACCAAACTTTATCATGTTTTTTGTGACAAACAATTATGTGCACAAAAATAAGAGTAGTAGAAACTAATGTAAACTCAAGACAGCCATGACATTATGTTCCTTACAAGTGTATGTAAACTTTTGATCGTGACTGTATATGTGCCTGTTGGTCGATCTGCTGGTCACTCTTTGAGCGGGGGGGCACTGAAGTCATATTAATACATCCAGTTTTTTTCTAATGTTTTTGGGATCTACTTGTAGAGTCCCAGAGATCGACTGGTCGATCATGATGGATGGATTGGCGACCCCTAATATACATGCTTTAAGTTTATATGTAATGTCATAAAAGGCACACCCCATGATACTATTTACAGCATTTTAAGCATTTTCTCTGTGAACAAGACACTGAGTCATGACGACATAAAAGTAACCGGTCTGTGTTAGCTCCTGCAATAACAATATCAATATAGCTTGGTTGATATGCAGGTAAATGGAAGATCTTTTTTTATAGGCAGAAGTACAGATGTCCAATAATATCCAACAGCCGAGATTATCGGCCGATAAATGCTTTAAAATGTAATATCGTAAATTATCGGTACCGGTTTCAAAATGTAAAATTTATTACTTTTTAAAACGCCGCTGTGTACACGGACGTAGGGTGAAGTACAGAGCGCCAATAAACCTTAAGGGCACTGCCTTGGCGTGCCAGCCCAGTCACATAATAACTACGGTTTTTCACATACGCAAGTGAATGCAAGCATATTTGGTCAACAGCCATAAAGGTCACACTGAGGGTGGCTGTATAAACAACTTTAACACTGTTACAAATATGCGCCACACTGTGAACCCACACCAAACAAGAATGACAAACACATTTCGGGAGAACATCCGCACCGTAACACAACAGAACAAATACCCAGAACTCCTTGCAGCACTAACTCTTCCGGGACGCTACAATATACACCCCCCGCTACCCCCAACCCGCCCACCTCACTCTCCTCATCCTCTCTCAGGAAGAGCATGTCCCAAATTCCGAGCTGCTATTTTGAGGCATGTTAAAAAAAATAATGCACTTTGTGACTTCAATAATAAATATGGCAGTGCCATGTTGGCATTTTTTCCCCATAACTTGAGTTGATTTATTTTGGAAAAGCTTGTTACATTGTTTAATGCATCCAGCGGGGCATCACAACAAAATTAGGCATAATGATGTGTTAATTCCACGACTGTATATATCGGTATCGGTTGATATCGGAATCGGTAATAAAGATTTGGACAATATCGGAATATCGGCAAAAAAGTCATTATCGGACATCTCTTGGCGGACAAAAAAACAGGTGTGTTGCGAAGAGGAGTTGTAGAAATTATTTGAAACTCAAGACAGCCATGACATTATGTTCTTTACAAGTGGATGTAAACTTTTGACCACAAGTTTGTCTTCACCTTTCCATTTTAAAAACGGTTCAGTGGGGACAGGCCCTTAGTGTAACAGATTGATCGGTATTATGTTAGAGTGGAGAGGCGGAGCAGTCCGACATTGAGGCAGGGCACGCCGGAGCCTGGCCCAAGATGGCGGCGAGGAGGCGTGGACTGCAAACAAGCAGCGAGGCGCACCGGAATTAACTAGCAAATATTATCAGGTGCGTGGGTCGCCCAGCTTGGCACAATTTAAATCTCCTCTCGCACTGTATAAAAAGGCAGCGGCCGTAAACGAGAGACGGAGAGAGAAGGAGCCAGAAGGAAGCGGATGCAAAACGAAAGTGAGAGAGAGCCATAGGATGATGAGGACACACGCGACTGAAAAGGTGGAGCAGCAGAGGAAGCAGGACACGGCAAAGCTGAAAAGCAACCCGTAGAGACTTTTTATTATTGTAAAATAAAAGAAAGTCTAATCTATTCAACAATGTCCTTCCTTGATGGTCCTGAGAACCCGCACGACAGCAAGAGACTGTCACAGTTAGGATTTCAGATTTGTAGATACAATCAGGCCATAGAGGACATATTTTACAGCTGACAATCTAGCTTGAAATTCTTTGGCCAAGCTGCCTCCCCTCTGTCCATTAACAGTGGTGTGTTGGTGCTTGACAAAAGTGGCCACCCCTCAAAGGGTTGTGATTAAAGCTCCACTTCAGGAAATGAAAAGCTCTCTTAGTGCGCTCTTACAGAAATGAATACTGACTGGCATTGTGACACACACTCAACGGCAAAAAAAACAAACCCCAAAGACGACCTTCTACGTCTAGCCATGTGAGGCGCGGCAATGCTTATTACAAGCTCCTTTTACACAGACATGCAGCAAAATTCTGTCTTTTAAATACTTCAGCCAAAAGGGATCCACAATGACAAAGCATTCAGCACACTCATCGGACAAATCAGACTGTGGGGTTGTTGCCATCAGCGGCGGAAAGCAAAGTGGTTTTGGAGTAACAGTAAAAGCTTTGTTGGCGCCCGTGAAAAAGCAACTCAGCTGTTTAAAATGACAGTTGCAGTTCCTAAACAATCAGTGCCAGAGTAGTTCTTGTACAAAACTCATCAACAAACATACTGCAGTCGCACAACACACACTAAAAGAATACCCCTAAAAACACATACAGTCGTGGTCAAAAGTTGACATACACTTTTAAAGAACATAATAATATCATGGTTGTCTTGAGTGTCCAATAATTTCTACAACTCTTATTTTTTTGTGATAGAGTGATTGGAGCACATACTTATTGGTCACAAAAAACATTCATGAAGATTGGTTCTTTTATGAATTTATTATGGGTCTACTGAAAATCTGACCAAATTTGCTGGGTTCACAATCATTATGAGAGACAAAAACACAGTTTTTTAATTTTTTTATTTAGGATTTTAAAGATTATGAAAACACTTCATAGCCCTCTAAAACAACTTTAAAACCCTCCATCAACATATTATATACACACTGCAAGTCTATATACAATGTAGTAACAGACACAATCATAACAATATGGAATATGCTCAATATTTACCGTATTTTAGTCATTTTCATACTTGCCAACCCTCCCGATTTTTCCGGGAGACTCCCAAATTTCAGTGCCCCTCCTGAAAATCTCCCTGGGCAACCGTTCTCCCGAATTCTCCGAATTCTCCCGATTTCCACCCAGACAACAATGTTGGGGGCGTGCCGGCCGAGTCACTTAATATCTATGGCTTTTCACACACAAGTGATTGCGACACATACTTGGTCAACAGCCATACAGGTCACACTGAGGGTGGCCGTATAAACAACTTTAACACTGTTACAAATATATGCGCCACACTGTGAACCCACACCAAACAAGAATGACAAACACATTTCAGGAGAACATCCGCACCGTAACACAATATAAACACAACAGAACAAATACCCAGAACCCCTTGCAGCACTAACTCTTCCGGGACGCTACAATATACACCCCCTGCTACCTCCTAGGCCACCACCTCAAACTCTACCCCCCCTCCTCCCGCCATCTCCCGAAATCGGAGGTCTCAAGGTTGGCAAGTATGGTCATTTTATGCACAGTCGGAAATAGTTCTTATTTATTTCCGTTTCCTTAGCGGCGCACTTCCGACTTCCTGCAACAAATGTGTGTTCTTACTCCCGGAATGAAATGCGAGTGTGTTTTCTAATCATGGCAGACTTGGTAATAGACAGCAAAGAGGACTATTTTTGGACAAATGAGGATTCACAACCTTATCTTCTTGAAACGAGCACAGAGAAGAGGCTGAAGCGTTAGAGCAGACGGAAACCGAGAAATTCACAACCGGGTCGAATGATAATGCCGGGTTTGTTCTCCCAGAATGCAAACGGACTTCGGACACAGAGTGCAGGTAGGTAATGATTTATTTTAGAAATAAATCAGACGAGAGAGAAAAAAAACAGTCATTTTACGGTTCTAGCGTGGGAGCTAGCAAGGGGAAGCTAGCAGGTACAGTGCAGGAATCAAAAACTGTCGTCGACTGTTGAATACAGCAAATTAGGAAGCCAGACCGAGTGAGGCCACAGCATAGACTAAATAGCTCCCTGATTAGTGCCCGGGCAACAGGTGAGGGTCCCAAACACTGACCAGAGGCAGGTGAATGTAATCTGCCATCATGGCAACTGAAAACACACAAATTCCAAAGGTGCTGAAAACACATGGGACTCGAAAAACGGTAACAGGCTATGATCCGGGCAGCGGATCATAACCGAGAGAGTGAAACATGGTCAATCTGCACATCTGGAACTTTGAGCCAAGCTACTATTGGATTGTTTACCCAAATCAACCAGGAACATCCCCGGCCAGCTGGACCAAACCGACAACTGTCCATCGAGTAAATCACTCTACTATTGATCGTAATACATACACCACATCGCCGTACACTACAGTGCACACGCCATCGAGCTAGCTGTATACAAACAAAACATGAAATGTGGGTTAATACTAAACAGATACTGTAATATGATTGCTCATGTTTTGCAGTCAGGACAAAGTGGTGTGGTATCGCAGTGTTGTGCATTACAAACTCAAACACTTTTCATGCTGACATAGAAAATAGTATATGTTTTTTCGTAGTTAGCTTTTACAGCTAATACCCTAGCACGCCAATGTGTTACCACAATAGAAAAAGAGCTGCTCGGTATTTGCTCTTACAATAACAATGTTGCTATAGCTTGGTTATTATACAGGTTACAGAACGGTTTTTGAATGCATTTTTAAAGTGATTTAGAGATAGAATGGATTGCTCCAATTGGTTGCGTTGCTCGCCACCAAGAACGACACGATTTTTAAATGTCGGACTGCAGAAAAAAAAAAAACCTTTCTCATTTTGTCTCCTGAGGGTTGTGAACGATAGGCAACAATCCCCCAAAAAAGTGCAGTTCCCTTAAAGGCTGCAATAAGTCTATTATTGTTCTGTATTTATTGCATAACTGTGTTCTTACAGCTAATTCACACTTGCAAAAGAAACAATAAAGATAGATTCATATCTAGTACTTTGATTCCTTCAGGAAAATTTAAAAAGTTAGTCTCAATTTGTAATTGGACTTTTAAATATCCATTTAGACCCCACTAAAGCAGTGTTTTTCAAAATTCTACATTCCAACATCTATCTTTAACCAAATTGGAGTCCATCTGGTTCTGTTGTGGTTTAAAAAAAAAAAAATCCAAGTGAAAATCAGTAAAAAAGTCTATATTTAATAACAAAAAGTCACTGGAGAAAATAAATCTGTAGTAATGAAAAAACAGCTCCAGGAAAACCGGGTCAAAAGTATGTCCACCATCTGAGGAAATACAAAAATACAGGAAATACAAAAGGTTCAGGGCAAAGGTCAGAGTAACTGAGCACGGGCTGGATTGTATCGCAGGCAACGGACGAACTGGCACTGGCTGGGTGGGGATCCAGGGTTTAAGTCAGGTGGTTGATTGGAAGCAGGTGGGCTCAGATGACTGGCAGCACACCTGCAACTGATGACCAGGTAGGAGACTTACAGACACAAGACAGAGGGGAGTAGGAAAAGAAGAGGGAACAAAAGGCAGGAGAACCGCCCTCATGACATCACCCCCCCTCCAATGGGAGCCACCCCGCGACCACCAGGCTTCACAGGATGGCAACGATTGAACTCCCGAACCTGCTCAGGGTCCAGGATGGTAGAGCGCAGAACCCAGGACCACTCCTCCTGGCCATACCTCTCCCAATCCACTAGGTATTGTAACCCCCGACCACATCTGCGCACGTCAAGCAGTCGACGGTCAGTGTAGGCAGGCACGTCATCAATGATCCGGGGGGGCAGAGGAGGCTTGGCTGGAGGGCACACAGGGCTGAAAGTCATTGGCTTGAGTTGGGAAACGTGAACGACAGGATGTATCCTCATAGAAGAGGGCAGATTCAGTCGCATGGCTGTAGGGTTGACAATCACATCGACAGGAAAAGGACCAATAAAACGTGGAGAGTTTACGAGCCTCAGTCTTTAGGGGGATGTTCCGGGATGATAACCAGACCAATTGTCCTGGTTGCTAGGCTGGAGCAGGAACTCTGCGACGATCGGTCACTACCTTGTTGCATTTTGCTGTACGTAGGAGGGCAGCTTGTGTGTCCTTCCATATCTTCTTACACCGACACAGATGATGTTGGACAGATGGCACGGCCAACTCCTGTTCCTGCTCCGGGAATACTGGTGGTTGATAGCCAAGAGAGGCTCCAAAGGGGGTTAATCCAGTAGCAGAACTCAATTGTGAATTATGGGCATACTCAACCCAGGAAAGATAGGGGCTCCACTGGGTCGGGTTGTCTGCTGCCACGCATCTTAGTGCGGCGTCCAGCTCCTGGTTCGTCCGCTCCGTTTGGCCACTAGTTTGGGGGTGAAAACCAGAGGAAAGACTGACTGTACTGTAGCTCCAGTTGACCTACAGAACAGTCGCCATACTTGAGAGGTGAACTGAGGTCCACGGTCTGAGACAATGTCTATAGGCAGTCCATGTAGACGAAAGACATGATTTACAAGGAGATTTGCAGTTTCCAAAGCTGTCGGCAGTTTGGGTACAGCCACAAAATGACAGACCTTGGAAAAACGGTCAATAATGGTGAGTATTACTGTATTACCTTGGGACAGGGGCAGTCCTGTGACAAAGTCCATAGAAATATGAGACCATGGTCAAGAAGGCACGGGGAGCGGCTATAGAAGTCCGGAGGGTGGACGGTGTGAAGACCAGCTTCGGGCGCAGACGGAGCAGGCAAGGACATACTTCCATGTGTCAGCATCCATCGAAGGCCACCAAAATCGACGTTTGAGCAGGTTGAGTGTGCGAGTAACTCCAGGGTGGCAGGAAAATCGAGAAGTATGGACCCATTGCAACACTTGAGGGGGGACAGAATTAGGTACATAGAGACGGTTATCGGGTCCATTACCTGGATCAGGTTCAGTGCGTTGAGCCTCCTCAACCTCTGCTTCAATCTCCCAAGTAACTGCTGCAACAAAGCGGGTGGAAGGGAGAATGGTCATTGGGTCAAAGGGGGTGTCAGAACAGGAGAACTGGCGAGAGAGGGCATCTGGCTTGATATTCCTGGATAGCACCGCTCCAACTCCAGAGTGAGAGGCATCTACCTCCACAATGAACTGACGAATCTGGTCCGGTTGCATTAAAACTGGTGCAGTGGTGAAAATGGCGTTTAGCTTTTTAAATGCAGACTCTGCCTCCTCAGTCCAAGAAAAGGGAGTAGATGACAAGGTTAATCTGCAAAGGGGTTGGGCAATTGAGCTAAAGTTGCGTATGAAACGCCTATAAAAATTAGCGAAACCCAGGAACTGTTGGAGCTTCCGACGACTTGTCGGCTGTGGCCATTCTGAAACTGCCTTTATTTTTTGGGGGTCGGGTGTCACTTGTGCAGCCTCAATAATAAACCCCCAAAAAAACACAGAGTCACAATGAAAATCACGTTTCTCCGCTTTTACCGTACATACAATTTGTTCTTCAGAAGTCTTTGCAAAACTAGACGGACGTGATTGACATGTTCAGCTGGGGACTAGGAAAAAAAATCAGAATATCGTCAAGATAAACGAAGACAAAACAGTTCAGAAAATCTCTCAGAACATCATCAACGAGCGCCTGAAAAACAGCTGGGGCGTTCGTAAGACCAAAAAGGCATGACCAAAATTCAAAATGTCCTTGTGAACGGCTTCTCGCCGCCATCGTGTGGGTTGCATGGATCATTGAGGAATGACATCGCTGAGCAGGTTTGACTCGCTTTATTTTTCAATAACAGCTTGTCTTTTCGTTGGATTACTTTTCAGCTGCTCCGCTCCTTCCTGCTCTCTCCTCTCTCGCTCCTGGATCGGCTGCGTCCTCGCTGTTGTCTTCGGCCCGCTCTTGGTCGTTGTCGCTCTCTAGGTCTTTCTCCTGGTTCTCCTACTTCCCCCTGAATGTTCCTCCTTCCCCCTTTTTATGCTGCAGGAGTAGATGATGTAATTGAGCGCAGCTGTGTGGTGAACGCACCTTGCGCTGATTGCTGCTCCGAGTGCGTCACGCCTCCTCTCTCCGCCGCATGCCCCGCCTCCTGGCCCTCATCGCGGCCAGGATCGCTGCTCTTCTCAGCCCGCTGTCGGCCCGTCGGCTGCGTCTCTCCACATACCTCCACCGCCAGTTTGAAGCCGGGCTCCAGTCTGGCAGAGCGAAATCCCCCCATCTTTTGAAGGAGCGGGAAAAAAACTGCCCCGGCCGCTTGTCTTCTTTGTCTTTGCCTTTTTCTTTGTCTTCTCGAACTTCAATTTCTTTGACTTTTTCCTTGTCCTCTTCGTCCTCCTCATCATCATCATGCTCCGGTTCATCCTCACCATCATCATGGTCTTCCTCGTCATCACCATGGTCTTCCTTGTCGTCATCATCATCCCCATGGTCTTCCTCGTCATCCTCATCATCACCATGGACTTCCTCGTCATCATCATCATCATCGCCATGCCCTTTTTCATCTTTTTCTTTGTCAATTTCTTGAGTTTCTTTAACATTTTCTTTCTCTTCATCCTGCCCGAGGGATTTGGACTTTTCGACCCCCCCATCGCGGGGCGAGACGACGGCAGGGCGCTGAAGTTGGTCCCGCGGTCGTCCTCAGCGTTGCCTCCCTCTCTTTTGCCGACAGCTCGCCCTGCTGGTCTGCAGACGCCACTGCCGCCTGTCCAGCCCTGCCTTCCAGGTGTGATGTTTCCACCGAGACTTCACCTGCGTCCTTCTTGACTTCTTCTCTGGGGGGGCACTCGCCGCCTCCCCCCATCTTGTCCGCCAGCGCCTGCATGAGCTGACAATTTGTTTGACTGCTTGCCGCACACGCCAACCAACGCCCAGAGGAAATCGTCCTCCCTCGCCTCCGATGATCCTCCCACGTTCGGCGCCACTGTGAATGGCTTCTCGCCGCCATCGTGTGGGTTGCATGGATCATTGAGGAATGACATCGCTGAGCAGGTTTGACTCGCTTTACTTTTCAATTACAGCTTGTCTTTTCGTCAAATCACTTTTCAGCTGCTCCGCTCCTTCCTGCTCGCTCCTGGATCGGCTGCGTCCTCGCTGTTGTCTTCGGCTCGCTCTTGGTCGTTGTCGCTCTCTAGGTCTTTCTCCTGGTTCTCCTACTTCCCCCTGAATGTTCCTCCTTCCCCCTTTTTATGCTGCAGGAGTAGGTGATGTGATTGAGCGCAGCTGTGTGGTGTACGCACCTTGCGCTGATTGCTGCTCCCGTGCGGCTCCGAGTGCGTCACTCCTCTTCTCTCCGCCGCATGCCCCGCCTCCTGGCCCTCATCTCGGCCAGGATCGCTGCTCTTCTCAGCCCGCTGTCGGCCCGTCGGCTGCGTCTCTCCACAGTCCTATGGGGGTGTTAAAGGCTGTGTTCCACTCGTCACCTTCTTTAATACGCACGAGGTGGTAAGCATTGCGCAAATCTAACTTTGTGAAAATGACAGATCCTTGTAATGGATCAAAGGCTGCTGTGAGCAAAGGTAGTGGATATTTATTTTTGATGGTAATGTTATTCAGGCCCAGATAATCTATACAAGGACATAAGGACTTGTCTTTCTTTTCTACCAAAAAAAGAAGATTTACGCATTAAGCCTGCTGATAAAGACTCGCTTAAATATTTTTCCATTGCTATGTAAAAAGGCAGGGGGCAAAGCAGACTGGGCAGAGGTTGTGGATGAAAGTTGTTTTGTCAAAAAAGACATTTGGTTCATTAGTTGACTCATCCGTGATACAAGGTCCTGGTTTCCTTGAACAAGAAGGCGTAGTGTCTGTTCATGCAGGCCAAGCAGGATGCCTTGATGTGAAACGGCTTCCCGGATTGCCGCAGGTGTGAACTCATTAAGGGGAAGATCCGCTGGATTCATCATGGCCAGTTCGTTCTGAACAAGAATCCAAGTGCAGATCAGTAAAGTATATATATTTAACAACAAAAAGTCACTGGAAAAAATAAATCTGTAGTAACAAAAAATAAACTCCGGGAAAACCAGGTCAAAAGTATGTCCACTATCTGAGGAAATACAAAAATACAGGAATTACAAAAGGTTCAGGGCAAAGGTCCGAGTAAATGAGCACGGGCTGGATTGTACCGCAGGCAACGGAAGAACTGGCACTGGCTGGGTGGAGATCCAGGGTTTAAGTCAGGTGGTTGATTGGAAGCAGGTGGGCTCAGATGACTGGCAGCACACCTGCAACTGATGACCAGGTAGGAGACTTACAGACACAAGACAGAGGGGAGTAGGAAAAGAAGAGGGGAAAAAAAGGCAGGAGAACCGCCCTCATGACAGGTTCTATTTGTCAGTTACAGACCTTGTGAGGGTCAATTTACACCCACTATAGGAGTCCATGAAATCCACTTTTAGAACCACAGTATTCAATCAAACAGTAACAAGTAGCTCGATGCGGTGTAAGAGGAAGAGACAGCAGAGAGATCTTCTGTCATTCTGGCCTTTTCCATTGACAGCCCCCCTTATGCACACCCTGAAAATGAGATTGCAGAAGGCACAGACGGGGCAGAAGATCAAGAGATATCAGAAAACATGGAGAGCAGTGAGGAATGAGATGTAAATGAGATACAAATTGAGAACACAGAGACAGAGGATGAGACAGAAGACCCAGCAGAGAAAACCATGCTGATGATATTATTTTGTATTATTTCTTGTAACGATCTGTCACTTACTTTCTGATAGTTTTTCGTGTTTTGTACTTTATTTCCTGTTCAGTGCTCTTATTTTGTCATACTTCCTGTTTACTCCGCTGAGCACTGTTTTTGTCACACTCGCCGTTGATTGGCAGCGGTCCTCAGCTGCTGTCAATCAACATAGGTCTATTTATGTTTCACTCGAGCACTCCTCAGTGCTCGAAGTTAAAACCATGTTGGGAACATCTCCATGCAAGACTGCTTTCTGTTTATATCTTTTACTTTGATAAAATTAAAATCATCTTACCGGCTTTCTGCTCTCCTGGATTTTTGCATACTTGAGGTCACACAACTGCAGCCATGCGACATCCCAACAGTAACTTCGAGCCAGAAAATTGTGACCTCGCGAGAATCCCTGTCGGCAATCCTCAGCCGACGTTCTGGACCGCACAATTCCTGGAGGACTTGAAGGCCAGGTTTGTGCGGTCCCAGCCTACAGACGCGGACCCTCTCCCCGCGGCAACGCCACCGGCTTCGGCTCTCCGACCGGCGCGTCCCCCGCCGCCATCTTTCCTCTCGGCTCAACGGCTGGCTACGGCTCTCCGACCAGCACGTCCGCCACTTCCTGCATGCCTCGCGGCTCCCGCGGCAACGCTACCGGCTACGGCTCTCCGACCGGCGCGTCCTCCGCCGCCATCCTTCCTCTCGGCAACGCTGCCGGCTACGGCTCACCGACCGGCGCGCCCGCCTCCTCCTTCACGTCTCGCGGCTCCTGCGGCTCCGTCGCCGACTGCGGCTCTCCGACCGGCACGTCCGCCGCCGCCATCCTTCCCGTCGTCTGCTGAGCTGCTTCTCCCTGCTCCTACGCAGCTTCCAGCGGCTGCTCCCCGGCTGCTCTTTTTGCCAGCTCCCGCTCTCTTTTTTGGTTCGCCGAGAGCTCCAGTGGAGCCCACAGTGAGGTCGCTTTTGTCCTCCTGCTGGGACTCGGCACGGGACGTGTCTTCGTCCCTCCTCCTGGTCCCCTCCCGCCCGTCCCTGGTTTTCGCACCGGGGGACTCCGACGAGCAGGCACGTTTTCCCGCATGTGTGAACGGTGTCTGGCAGCCACCTAGTGGAGGGGGGCCCACTATACACTGCGGTGCAGCCAGGCACACACCGCTGTCATCCCCGCCAGCGTCTCCTTCCACGGAGACATCTACGTCCCTAGCGGGCTTTCGCACAGCTCCAACGCCGGCTCCACGCCTAGCCCCAACGCCGGCTCCACGCCGAGCCCCAACGCCGGCTCCACGCCTAGCCCCAACGCCGGCTCCACGCCTAGCCCCAACGCCGGCTCCACGCCGAGCCCCAACGCCGGCTCCACGCCGAGCCCCAACGCCGGCTCCACGCCGAGCCCCAACGCCGGCTCCACGCCGAGCCCCAACGCCGGCTCCACGCCGAGCCCCAACGCCGGCTCCACGCCGAGCTCCAACGCCGGCACTACGCACGGTTCCAACGCCGCCAAGAGCAGCACCACGCCGGGCTTCGTCACCGCCGGCATCCGCTATTCCTCGGCCAGCATTTGCTGCTCCTCGCCCGGCGTCATCTGCCGCTTTCACGCCGCCGATGACATCTGCAACAATCACGCCGTTGATGACGTCTGCCGCTTTCACGCCGCCGATGACATCTGCAACAATCACGCCGTTGATGACGTCTGCCGCTTTCACGCCGCCGATGACGTCTGCCGCTTTCACGCCGCCGATGACATCTGCAACAATCACGCCGTTGATGACGTCTGCCGCTTTCACGCCGCCGATGACATCTGCAACAATCACGCCGTTGATGACGTCTGCCGCTTTCACGCCGCCGATGACGTCTGCCGCTTTCACGCCGCCGATGACGTCTGCCGCTTTCACGCCGCCGATGACGTCTGCCGCTTTCACGCCGCCGATGACGTCTGCCGCTTTCACGCCGCCGATGACGTCTGCCGCTTTCACGCCGCCGATGACGTCTGCCGCTTTCACGCCGCCGATGACGTCTGCCGCTTTCACGCCGCCGATGACGTCTGCCGCTTTCACGCCGCCGATGACGTCTGCCGCTTTCACGCCGCCGATGACGTCTTCCGCTTCCACGCCGTTGATGACGTCTGCCGCTTCCACGCCGGCACCAACATCGGCTCCTCAGCCGCCTCCTGCAGAGGTATCTGTTTTGGCTGCAGCCCCCGCCGCTTTGTCTGCTGTCTCCGGGCCTGCTTCAGCGCGCCCGCCTCCACGTCAGCAGCGGATGTGGCCGTGCCCTGGGCGTCCTCCTCGCGGGATGCACTCGTCTCTTTTTCGGCCAATGATGTGGCTGTTCCGTGGCCGCCCGCCCCGCCAGTTCCAGCGGCGCTCTACGCGCCGTCGCCACCTGACTTTCCCTCGCTGGCTGCGGGGACACGAGGTTTGGCGACCTTCCATCCTCCCTTACTTTGTGGACATTTTTTTCCATTTTTCTTTTCCAGGGAACATCTGGTATCTGTTCCTTGAGGGGGAGGTCCTGTAACGATCTGTCACTTACTTTCTGATAGTTTTTCGTGTTTTGTACTTTATTTCCTGTTCAGTGCTCTTATTTTGTCATACTTCCTGTTTACTCCGCTGAGCACTGTTTTTGTCACACTCGCCGTTGATTGGCAGCGGTCCTCAGCTGCTGTCAATCAACATAGGTCTATTTATGTTTCACTCGAGCACTCCTCAGTGCTCGAAGTTAAAACCATGTTGGGAACATCTCCATGCAAGACTGCTTTCTGTTTATATCTTTTACTTTGATAAAATTAAAATCATCTTACCGGCTTTCTGCTCTCCTGGATTTTTGCATACTTGAGGTCACACAACTGCAGCCATGCGACATCCCAACATTTCTGGTTAATTAAAACATGCATGAGGAGGCCACAGTGCAGAGACACAGTTAAGTTAAAGAACCAATGATTGTCACACACACACTAGGTGTGGTGAAATTTGACCTCTGCATTTGACCCATCCCCCTGATCACCCCCTGGGAAGTGAGGGGAGCAGTGGGCAGCAGCGGTGCCGCGCCCGGGAATCATTTATGGTGATTAAACCCCCAATTCCAAACCTTGATGCTGAGTGCCAAGCAGGGAGGCAATGGGTCCTATTTTTATAGTCTTTGGTATGACTCGACCGGGGTTTGAACTCACAAAACCCAAATGATTCCAAAAGAGACAAGCGGTATAACAAATGGATGGATGGATGAATGGCATCATTAGATTAGACTAGACTTCCTTTTAGTATTATTATTTATTTATCATAAAGTTTCATTATTTTTCTGAAACATAGCAGCCCTGACCTAACTGACTGTGGAGAGACGCAGCCGACGGGCCGACAGCGGGCGGACAGAGTTGTTCTGGACCAGAATGGAGGCCAGGAGGCGGGGCATGCGGCTAAGAGGAGAGGCGTGACGCACGCGGAGCGGCAGGACGGCAATCAGAGTCAGGTCCGTAGGACACACACCTGCTCACAATCTGCGCATCTGCTCCTAGACTTTAAGAGAGGCGAAGGAGGCACGAACGGGAGACAGAGGAGGAAACCACGGCAACCAAACCATGAGCACGACAACAGAGCACGGCAAGATGAGTCCCCGCCACAGACGCAGCAGGCGAGCACCGAAAGGTGCAGCGCGACCAGGAAGCAGGACCGGCGAACTAGAAATGAGCGCGCCAGACTGGCCCGAAAAAAGGTTATATGAAACAATAAAAGTAAATCAAACCTTCTACGACGCGTCGTGTGTCAAGTCTGCTCGCAAACAACACGAGGACGGCTGGGAGTCCGTCACACTGACTAATTTAGCAAAGACTTTGGCTGAATTTCTGCCATATTGAGAACTCTTCCGGAAAATATCTGTCTAACCTAATATGGCTGGGCAACAAACTTTTTCATCTCATTAGAGCCTTGTGGTTTTACAAACCAACTCATTTATAGGCGCGGGTCCCAAGCACCCACGGACAATGCATAGCACCCACGTGGGATTAATGGCAACTTTAAATATTTAAAATAATTTTTGAAAAGTCAATGTTGTTGGAGTTGATTTTGTGGTGAGTTTGGTCCATTTTACAAAATAATAAAGCCACAATTCATATGGGATATTAACTGAATGTAATTTTTTTTTTTAATACACACACTGAGCACCCACTAGCAGAAATGTAGATCGGCGCCTTTGATCTCATTGGAGCCATGTGGTTGAACTAAATGGCTTGCTAACTACGTAACTAACAACAAAGTCACTCATTAGAACCTTGGGGGTGGAAAAACGGTGAAAAGAATTAACTCATTAGCACCCTATGGCTAAACAACAAACTCATTAGATTGTTAAGGGTGCAATGGGGTTGAAGAAACTACCCAACTATTTAATTCAATAGAGCCTTGCGGCTGACAACCAACTTACCAACTATTAGCATTAGATCCATGTGGTTGAACTACCTGGTTAGCCGGTTAAGTAACTAACAACTCATCCAGTCAGAACCCTACACCTGAATCGAACTGGACCTACAAAACTAATTACTGTAGAGTCTTATGGTTGAAATGTTTGTAAACTAACTAATTAATTTCATTTAAGTCATGTGTTTGAACTAACTAACTTGCTTGCTATGTTTCTACCAAATAATCCGATGAAACACAGTGGAACGAAACCTACTTGAGAGTCTCCGTGTTGAAATGTGGCTGAACTAACCAACTCATTAGCGCCCTATCTAGAGTCTTAGTGTTGAAATGTGGCTGAACTAACCAACTCATTAGCGCCCTATCTAGAGTCTTAGTGTTGAAATGTGGCTGAACTAACCAACTCATTAGCGCCCTATCTAGAGTCTTAGTGTTGAAATGTGGCTGAACTAACCAACTCATTAGCGCCCTATAGTGTTGAAATGTGGCTGAACTGACCAACTCATTAGCACCCTATCTATAGTCTTAGTGTTGAAATGTGGCTGAACTAACCAACTCATTAGCGCCCTATCTAGAGTCTTAGTGTTGAAATGTGGCTGAACTAACCAACTCATTAGCGCCCTATCTAGAGTCTTAGTGTTGAAATGTGGCTGAACTAACCAACTCATTAGCGCCCTATCGCTAAACAACTAACTCAATGTGGTTGAACAAACTGCCTCATTTATTACAGCCCAGCGGCTGACAAAACTAACTAACTTACGAACTAGTATATTTGGATTTATGTGGTTACCTGGCGTACTGTTTAAGAAACTACCAACTCATCCACTAAGTAGAACCTTATGCCTGAAACATAGGTGGAACTAACAAACTGCTGTAGAGTTCTACAGTTTAAATGTGGCTGAACTACCGTATTTTCCGCGCTATAAGCCGCCCCGTGTTATAAGCCGCACCTTCAATGAATGGCATATTTAAAAACTTTGTTAACCTATAAGCCGCTGCGCTACAGGGAATGTCAAAAAAACAGATAGGTCAGTCAAACTTTGATAATACAAACCAGTGTGCAAATATGCAATCACAACAATAGTAACACTCAAAATACTGCAGAGCAATAGCAACATCTATAACTCAACGTTGCTCGAACGTTAATGTCACAGCACACAAAATAAACAATTAAAGCTCACTTTCAGAAGTTATTCCTCATCCATAAATCCCTCGAATTCTTCTTCTTCGGTGTCTGAATTAAAAAGTTGGGCGAATACGGCATCCAAAATGGCGGGCTCCGTCTCGTCGAAATCATCAGAGTCAGTGTCGCTGTTGTTGTCCGGCAGTTCTATGAATCCTGCCTTCCGGAAAGCTTGGACCACAGTTGAGACCGATATATCCGCCCAGGCATTTACAATCCACTGGCAGATGTTGGCGTTTGTCGTCCGGCGCTGTCTCCCTGTTTTACTGAAGGTGTGTTTGCCTTCAGTCATCCATTGTTCCCATGCCGTTCGCAGTCGAGCTTTGAATGCCCTGTTGACACCAATATCCAGTGGTTGGAGTTCTTTGGTTAATCCACCCGGAATGAGGGCGAGTGTTGCATTAGTGTGCTTGACTTGTTTTTTGACACCATCTGTGATGTGGGCACGCATGGAGTGCGTGAAAAAAGTCACCCGGTCTCTTCACGTAAACTTCTTTCAACCACTCGCTCATCTTTTCTTCATCCATCCATCCCTTCGAGTTAGCTTTTATGATGACGCCGGCTGGAAAGTTTTCTTTTGGCAAGGTCTTCCTTTTGAATATCACCATGGGTGGAAGTTTCTGGCCATTAGCATGGCAAGCTAAAACCACAGTGAAGGACGACTTCTCATTCCCTGTGGTGCGAATATTTACCGTGCGTGCTCCCGTTTTATCCACAGTGCGGTTCACAGGAATATCAAAAGTCAGTGGAACCTCGTCCATGTTGATAATGTGCTCTGGCCGGATCTTTTTTCCAGCTATCTTCTTTTTACGATATGCGCGGAAAGTAGACATCTTTTCTTGAAAGTCTTTTGGCAGTTGCTGTGAAATAGTAGTCCGTGTGCGGATGGAGAGATTGCGTCTTTTCATGAACCGGAAACACCAAGAAGCACCACCTTTAAAGGGGAACATTATCACCAAACCTATGCAAGCGTCAATATATACCTTGATGTTGCAGAAAAAAGACCATGTATTTTTTTAACCAATTTCCAAACTCTAAATGGGTGAATTTTGGCAAATTAAACACTTTTCTGTTTATCGGTCTTTTAGCGATGACGTCAGAACGTGACGTCACCGAGGTAACACACTCGCCATATCAATTTTCACATTACAAACACCGGGTCTCAGCTCTGTTATTTTCCGTTTTTTTTTACTATTTTTTGGAACCTTGGAGACATCATGCCTTGTCGGTGTGTTGTCGGAGGGTGTAACAACACTAACAGGGAGGGATTCAAGTTGCACCACTGGCAAGAAATCTGCCGCCAGACCCCCATTGAATGTGCCAGAGTGTCTTCACATTTTACCGGCGATGCTAAGGCAGACACGGCACAGAGATGTATGGATAACCTGCAGATGCATTTGCAACGATTAAGTCAATGAAATCACAAAGGTGAGTTTTGTTGATGTTGTTGACTTATGTTCTAATCAGACATATTTGGTCACGGCATGACTGCCAGCTAATCGATGCTAACATGCTACGCTAATCGATGCTAACATGCTATTTACGCTAGCTGTATGTACATTTGAAACTGGATACCCACATTTAATGCGAAACAAACACTTACCAATCGACGGATTTAAGTTGCTCCAGTGTCACAAGATGCGAAAGTCCTGATCGTTTGGTCTGCACATTTTACTGGCGATGCTAATAAGGCAGCCATGCAATGGGCCACTTCATCAGGTACACCCACGCTATGGCCAAATAGCGTCAATAGCCATTCGCTCAATAGCTTCAATTTCTTCTTCAATTTCGTTTTCGCTATGTGCCTCCATACTCCGACCATCTGTTTCAATACATGCGTAATCTGTTGAATCGCTTAAGCCGCTGAAATCCGAGTCGGAATCCGAGCTAATGTCGCTATATCTTGCTGTCGTAACCGCCATGTTGTTTGTATTGGCAGCCCTGTATGACGTCACAGAGAAATGGATAGTGGTGTCGAAGATAGCGAAAATAAGGCACTTTAAAGCTTTATTTAGGGATATTCCGGGACCGGTAAAATTTTGAAAAAAACTTCAAAAAATACAACAAGCCACTGGGAACTGATTTTTATTGTTTTTAACCCTTTTGAAATTGTGATAATGTTCCCCTTTAAAATCATCCAAGTGAAGTTGGCTTGCTAGCGCTGTTGCTTTCATTGGAATAGTGATGGTACTGACACTTCTGCTTACTGCTCTCTGCTCAACAACCCACTGTTCCAGTTTGTCCTCCAACTGTTGCCATCTTGCTTTGTTCCCTCGGAAACTCTGTGTTGTCTTCTTTACTTGGCGCAGGTCATCTTGTTGCTTCCTCCACCTACTTGATTCATTTATGTTCATTTCTCTCGCTGCTGCTCTATTTCCGTGTTCTTTTGCGTGACATATTGCCTTGAGTTTGAATTCTGCGTTGTACACGTGTCTCTTAGTAGGAGCCATTTTGTGGTCGTCTTTACAGAAACACACAAATGAAATGAATCGTATTAGCCGCGCGCTTCTTCTTCTACGGGGGCGGGTGCTTACCTTGGCGGTTGCGTACCGTAGAAGAAGAAGCGCTTCCTGTTCTACGGGGAAAAAATATGGTGGCTGTTTACCGTAGTTGCGAGACCTAAACTCTATGAAAATAAATATTTATATTAATCCATATATAAGGCGCACCGGTTATAAGCCGCACTGTCAGCTTTTGAGAAAACTTGTGGTTTTTAGGTGCGGCTTATAGCGCGGAAAATACGGTAACCAACTAAATAACTAACTGATCTCATTTGAGCCACATGGTTGCGCTGCCTAGCTTATTGGGTAAGTAATTGCAATCTATCCAAACAACTTCTCCACTTGCTGTATTAGCACCCTATGTCAAAACATGTGGAACAAATAAACTTTAACTAACCTCATAAAATCCTTGTGGTTAATATGTGGCAGAACTAATAACCCAACTAGCTGAGACATTAACTTACTCATTAAACCGACTGTGAGCCTGAACTAATTGGAGTCCTGTGACAGGAATGTGGTTGAACAAATGGCACTAACTTCAACCTTGATATGACTAAAGTTACTTGTCACTTACTCCAATGTGAAAAGGTCCAGTGAAGTAGTCCAAGTTGGCCTGAATGAATCCAATGTTTTCTAGCCCAAGTTCAGTGCTGCGACCCTGCGCCCTGATCAGAGATTCTTCCTTGTTTTCAATGAGTAGGACCTGCAACAACAACAACGATGCCAGGATGTCTCTCACAGTTATGGCTGACTGGTGATTGATTGATGCAGGCCATGACTGTATATCACTGTACCTGACAATGTGGGAGAGTGTGGGCCAGGACAATACCCACATGTCCCTGGAAGCACAAAGAAAAAACAGTTTCAACAATGCATTCAATAAATTCAGGGTCAGTGGTGACCTTTGACCTGCACCATGGACCCTGAGGCTATACTACAACTTTCTCTCAGACAATACTTTTGGAAGTTTCACTTCTAGGATTGCAACAGTGACATCAACTGTGGTCAGGAAAGTTTGGCTTGACAGATGAAAGGACCCACCGTTCCACTGCAGAAATCCACAATCGTGTCTCCTGGCTTGGCTAGATGTGTCACCATGGCAACCAAGTTATTCAGCTGTTGCTTCTTCTTGACTGTGCGGATATTTGACATCTTCCCTGCAAGAGAACACAAAGACCATCCAAACTTCAATCCATGTGGAATACATGTCAATAATTCAGGAGATAACCTAGTTCTTAGACATCAATCAATCAATCAATCAATCAATCAAGGTTTATTTATATAGCCCTAAAGCACAAGTGCCTCAAAGGGCTGCACAAACCACAGAGACATCCTCGGTAGGGCCCACATAAGGGCAAAAAAAACTCACCCCATTGGGACGTCGACCATGATGACTATGAGAAACCTTGGAGAGGACCACATATGTGGGCAACCCCCCCCCCCCCTCCCCCCAGGGGACCGAAAGCAATGGATGTCAATCAATCAATCAATGTTTATTTATATAGCCCTAAATCACAAATGTCTCAAAGGACTGTACAAACCACTACGACTACGACATCCTCGGAAGAACCCACATAAGGGCAAGGAAAACTCACACCCAGTGGGCAGGGAGAATTCACACCCAGTGGGACGCCAGTGACAATGATGACTATGAGAAACCTTGGAGAGGACCTCAAATGTGGGCAACCCCCCCCCCTCTAGGGGGCCGAAAGCAATGGATGTCGAGCGGGTCTAACATGATACTGTGAAAGTTCAATCCATAGTGGCTCCAACACAGCCGCGAGAGTTAAGTTCAAAGCGGATCCAAGACAGCAGAGAGAGTCCCGTCCACAGGAAACCATCCCAAGCGGAGGCGGATTAGCAGTATAGAGATGTCCCCAACCGATACACAGGCGAGGAGTCCATCCTGGGTCCCGACGAGTGGTCCATCCTGGGTCTCGATTCTGGACAGCCAGTAGTACTTCATCCATGGTCATCGGACTGGACCCCCTCCACAAGGGAAGGGGGGACAGAGGAGAAAAAGAAACGAAGCGGCAGATCAACTGGTCTAAAAAGGAGGTCTATTTAAAGCGGATCTAACATGATATTGTGAAAGTCCAATCCATAGTGGATCTAACATAAACGTGAGAATCCAGACCAAAGTGGATCCAATATAGTAGCGAGAGTCCCATCCAAAGTGGAGCCAGCAGGAAACCATCCCAAGCGGAGGCGGATCAGCAGCGCAGAGATGTCCCCAACCGATGCATAGGCGAGCGGTTCATCTTGGGTCCCGACTCTGGACGAGCGGTTCATCCTGGGTCCCAATTTTGGACAGCCAGTACTTCATCCATGGCCACAAGACAGAACATATCGTAGTTCATCCAAAGTCTTTGGTTGGGTAAAGTACACTTGCTCTTTGAACCCATCCACAGAAAATAACTTCAAAATCGTAACCCCGAACTCAAACAAACCACGACAACCTATCCATCTCCTGAAAAATAGGCTATTCAGCCATTCACAAACTACATTCGCAACATTTTAAGGGTCGCAAACTTGCATTAAATATATCTGTAAAGAACAAAAACAAAATATGTTTAACCACTTTTAAAAACACATTTCAAAACTAGGGAGTTTGTCATTTGTCAATCATCCAATATACTGTAAATGAACAATAAATTTACTTTTTTTTTGGTGTGTTCATTTTTATTTCTGAATAATAAGATGCTACTTTTTTCCCCACGCTTTGAACCCTGCATTCTATACAATGCTGTGGCTAATTTATCTATTTGTCCAGGTTAACGAGCTTCACATACCGCAAATGAATTTTGCCCCGTCACATCAGACCAGGGGCACTGAAAAGGGGGGGTAAAGGAGACGGATTCTTGGGGCCCATGATGGAGGGGGGCCCAGAGAGGCCCCTAATGATGATGAAATTATAATACAGAAGGGTACTGTAAAGATACAGGGACCCTGTAAAGATTCTTTTCATGGGGCCCAAAATCCCTAGCGGCGCCCCTGCATCGGACCAATGAAATTGTTAAACGGGTCACACATGAAAATGTCATATCATGGTCATTGTGACCACAATTATCAGGGTTATCATTATTATCTATGTATTGTTGAAGGTGCTCAAAAAATCACTTTACACCCATTGAAATTGTTATGTTTTATTAAATAACTAAAATAAATAGACCCACTGTTAGAAAGCCAAATATTTTGCATGTTTTGTGTCTCTTACACATCACCGATAAGAGAGTCCCGACGGGCGTTGTGGTGTCCTACTTGTCTTGGATGAAGTGCTGGCTGTCCAGAGTCGGTACCCGAGGTGGACCGCTCACCTGTGCATCGGTTGGGGACATGTCTGCGCTGCTGACCCGTCTCCATTTGGGATTGTCTCCTGCTGGCTCCACTCCGAACTGGACTCTAACTATTATGTTAGATATACTATGGATTAGACTTTCACAATATTATGTTAGAACCACTCGACGTCCATTGCATCCTGTCTCCCTTAGAGGGGTGGAGGGGGTCCTCTGTGGTCCTCTCCAAGGTTTCTCATAGTCATTCACATTGACATCCCACTGGGTTGTGAGTTTTTCCTTGCCCTTATGTGGGCTCTGAACCGAGGATGTCGTTGTGGCTTGTACAGCCCTTTGAGACACTTGTGATTTAGGTGTATATAAATAAACACTGATTGATTGATTGATACTCTGTTCAGCGGTCATTGAAATCATTGTAAAAAGACCTCAGTCTCATATTCCTCAGAGAATTAATCAATAACTCTGTTCTAATAGAGCACAGCTCGAAGGTTCAATTTGCACGATTGAATAGCTTTCTTGCTCAGACAGTAATGTGTTTATACAAGTTTAGATTGGGGTATGTTGTTTCTTAATGGGAAAACACATAATGCCTTTTGTTTTCACTTTGGTATTTAAGATAGCAAGATAGTGCCAGTTAATCCGTGAGTTTATACTCCTTAATTTGGACAAGGCCAAGGAGCTGGACTTCAAGAAGAAAATGACCCAAGTGGAGCACATCAACATCAAGGGCCGGGAGGTGGCAGTACAAGTACCTGGGAGTCTACTTGAACAGCAGACTGGACTGAAAGGATAATAGCAAAGCTGTATACAAGAAAAGCATGAGCAGACTCTTTTTCCTGAGGAAGCTTAGGTCCTTTAACGTGTGCAGCAAGCTGTTGGAGATCGTTTTTCAGTCTGTTGTGGCCAGTGTCCTGTACTTTGCATTGGTTTGTTGGGGGAGCAGCACCAGCAAAATGGACTTAAACCGAATTGACAAATTGATCCGGAAAGCCGGCCAAACTATTGGCACACAGTTGGAGGTGTTTGTGCCAGTGAGGGACAGGACGACACTGGACAAACTGCTGGCCGTCATGGACAATCCTGCCCACCCACTCCACCAGACAGTTGAAGGACAGCGGAGCTCATACTCTAACAGGCTCCTTCAGCTTCGTTCCCACAGTGTTCGATTCAAGAACTCCTGCATTCCGCACTCCATTCAGCTGTACAATCACTCGCCATACAGCAATAGATGATATATGTCTACTACCTGACACCTTCTATGTTAGCTACCTCTCTTTGTTTAAAATGTATCTTTTCTGCTAGATCTGCTCTCTATTTCATGCTGCCCTTTTTTTGCTGCAGCTATAACATATACTGTAATATTGTTCATGGTAATTGGGATTTGTTATATATTGTCCACATTATATAAAAAATATAATATAATAATGCAATGTATCAGTATGTATTATATACTGCATATATAATATGTACATATTACATACATGTTATATTTTATATTGCTACTATGGTACATTTGTAGTCTACTTTATACCTTTTGTTTTCGCCCTCTTTTTGTGCCCTTGTGTGCATTATCTTTTCCATCCTTAATCTTTCCATCCTTTGTAACTGAGCTACTGTGTGGAACTATTTCCCTTGTGGATCAATAAAGTAGTCTAAAAAATAAGCACGTATTTGCGATAATTTTATTTAAAACGATTAATACTAACCGTTGAGAGTTTTACAGCGGTTATCATTAATACCGTTAATTGTTACATCCCAATAAAATCGTTCACATAAAACCAAAAACACTCACACAATTATTCAGTCAGCCATTTACAGCGTTATGAACTCACCCTCTCTCATGGAGAAGAAACAAAAAATGCAGGCAGCGCAGCCCCAAAGCCAAGGATAATTGACCCGACCATTGTAAAAGGAAAGAGCGGCTGCACTGAACTCCGGGGCCCCAAAAGACCGCACTCTCGCTTCCGAAGAATACGACTTCAGCCGTTTCAGCAAGCAGGATGACGAGATGGACAAAAACCGTGCTGAATGATAAGACATGCTCCAGTGTAAATATTACATGTTTCAATGCGTACACATGCAACTTATAGACATGTGCGTAGGGCTGGGCAACATATTGAGTTTGTAAGATATATCAATATATTTTTAAAGAACATATGAGTTGACAAAATATCATGACGATATAATTTATTTCATGTTAAAATGACCAAACACCGGTTATTTGTTGTTTTTCTTGTTCTCCCCCACTTCTCACTCTTTGGGCTATTAAACCCCTCCCCTTCCTCCTTCCAAGACGTGCTTTCACGTATAACAACATCCATGATTGGTTGGTTGCTTACTATGACGAGTCACGATTGGTTGACCTTAGGGCAAAAAACTAGGGAGAGGCCAATCAGAGGCAAGATAGGGCAGGTCATAGAACCAGGAAGGGAAATCACAACATCCCAAATGACGACGAGAAAGTTGTAGAAGAGATGAGGGAATTTTCAAATGGGTGATTTATATATAAAAAAACAACTAGTGGAAGATAGCAGAGGGATTCTCTATTTTAGATTTTTCTTTTAGCGAAGTAGACGACGTCCAGGAAACATGGACAAATGTATGCGTCTGGATAAATCATTCATTTGAGTTGTTTACCATGTAAGCCCAAATCAAAACTGTTCTCCAGGAGAAATGCGGCCAAAAATTTATGCCGAAATGAGGAAGATCATAGCCACACAATTAAGTCAAGTCACTTACATATCGCTTACCAGAACCGTAAGTGTGTGGGAATTAAAAAGTGCCTGCCTGCAAATTATAATTTTTTATCTGAGTTTGATACATTTGCGCAGCTGTGTTATTTATTTCACGTAGAAATAATATTTTTGTATTGTATTTATGTTATGTAATTCTATACTACTGTAAACAGTTTATTTTATCTGATGTTAATAGCCATCTTGACCAACTGGGTTAATAAAAGTGCCACAGTACCAGAGGTGGGTAGGAATGCGCTACATTTACTCCGTTACATCTACTTGAGTAACTTTTGGGATACATTGTACTTCTAAGAGTAGTTTTTATGAGTATATCTACAGAGAAGAAACGTTACTTTTACTCCGCTCCATTTATCTACATTCAGCTCGCTACTGAATTTTTTATCGATCTGTTAATGTTTGTTTTGGTTTGTCACAGACCTTCAAAGTAGGATCTACGCATGCCTGCGTTTCACCAATCACATGCAGTCACTGGTGACGTTGGACCAATCAAACAAAGCCAGGCGGTCACATGACCGTCACACATGGAACCCGACTTAAACAAGTTGAAAAACTTATTGGGGTGTTACCATTTAGTGGTCAATTGTACGGAGTTTGTACTGTTCTGTGCAATCTACTAATAAAAGTTTCAATCAATCAATCAAAAGTGTAAAGGAAAAAAGACACTTTTTATTTCAACCGTACTTCCCGTAAAAAGCCTAAAGACTGATCGCACAGTTCCTGTCTTTACGATAATAGTGCCGCTCCATCGCGCCTTCGCTAACAAAGCAAGAGTCTCTGAAAGCCAACGGAAACAAGCTAGCAAGCTACGGAGTTTGCCGCCAATGTATTTCTTGTAAAGTGTATAAAAACGAATATAGAAGCTGGACAAATAAGATGCCAAAAACCAACGACTTTCATGTGGTATTAGACAGAAAGGAGGAACTTTTTTTCTCCTCCATTTGAAAACGTGGACATTATCAGCACTACTGTCTGATTCCAATCAATGCAAGTCATCAGAATCAGGTAATACACCAACTTATATTCTTGTCTTCATGAAAGATAGGACTCTATCTATATGTTAAACATGCATGTATATTTATTAAAACACCTTTAACATGTCAACAAAAACGGCAAAATAAATAGATATAAATTATATACTGTATATATAAATGTATGTTAGTATATATATATGATATGTGTGTGTGTATGTATATGTATATATGAGGTAGATCACCTCAACTTGGTCATTTATTAAGTAATTGATTAAGGTTGAAAAACTTATTGGGGTGTTACCATTTAGTGGTCAATTGTACGGAATATGTACTGTACTGTGCAATCTACTAATAGAAATTTCAATCAATCAATCAATTAATGAATGCCTAATGAGCCTACTGTGGCTCAATTTGCCTTAAATTTGTTTTATTTTAATGTATTATTATTTAATATATATTATTGTCTTAGTTGCTTAAGAGATATTCCTGGCTCTGAATTTGCTTATTTCTATTTTTATGTTTGTGTGCATCATATGTCTCCGTCGTCATTAAACGAACAGGTTACTCATCAGTTACTCAGTACTTAAGTAGTTTTTTCTCAACATACTTTTTACTTTTACTCAAGTTAATATTTGGGTGACTACTCCTTATTTTTACTTGAATAATAAATCTCTAAAGTAACAGTACTCTAACTTGAGTACAATTTTTGGCTACTCTACCCTCTTCTGCACAGGACACTTCTCATTCAGTTCAATTTCTGCGACTCTCGCTCAAAAATTAATAACTTTATATGTATACTTTCAACGGAAAATATATCGAGGTATATATCGGATATCGAGTTTAAGTAAAAACATATCGAGATATACTTTTTCGTTCATATTGCCCAGCCCTACTCGAGCGGCCAATATACTGTATGAACAACATACAAGTATGTGGGTGCTGCTAATTCTAGGGTGTGCTCTATAGTCCGGAAATTGCGGTAATCATGTTTTAGAACAGTGGTTCTCAAACATAATGAAGCAATGAAAGTTGTTCTCAAATGGGGGTACGCGTACCTCTGGGGGTACTTGAAGGTATGCCAAGGAGTACGAGAAATTTTTTAAGAATATTCTAAAAATAGCAACAATTAGAAAATCCTTTATAAATATATTTATTGAATAATACTTCAACAAAATATGAATGTAAGTTCATAAACTGTGAAAAGAAATACAACAATGCAATATTCAGTGCTGACAGCTTGATTTTTTGTGGACATGTTCCATAAATATTGATGTTAAAAACTTCTTTTTTTGTATAGAAATGCGTAGAATTAAGTTCATGAATCCAGATGGATCTCTATTACAATCCCCAAAGAGGGCACTTTTAGGACAAAACGGCTCTGGCCAAATACTGTCATCAGTGAAGCATAAGCGCAAACATATTAAACCGTGGGCTTTCTGACAAATAGAAAGGTTTGTCCTTTTTTCGTAACGGGACGGTGTAGCTCGTTTGGTAGAGCGGCCTTGCCTGCAACCTGGGGGTTCCAGGTTCGATCCCTGCTTTCGCCATCCTAGTCACTGCCGTTGTGTCCTTGGACCCGACAATTTACCCACCTGCTCCCAGTGCCACCCACACTGGTTTAAATGTAACTTAGATGTTGGGTTTCACTGTGTAAAGCGCTTTGAGTCACTAGAGAAAGCGCTATATAAATATAATTCACTTCACTTCACTTCACTTCACTTTAAGTTGATGATTACTTCTATGTGTAGAAATCTTTATTTATAATTGAATCACTTGTTTATTTTTCAACAACTTTTGAGTTATTTTTATATATTTTTTTCCATATAGTTCAAA
This sequence comes from Nerophis ophidion, assembly GCF_033978795.1. Taxonomy (NCBI): domain Eukaryota; kingdom Metazoa; phylum Chordata; class Actinopteri; order Syngnathiformes; family Syngnathidae; genus Nerophis; species Nerophis ophidion. Next base: position 67,758,118 of record NC_084611.1, read on the forward strand.
AAAGACCACTTCAAATGAGCAATATTCTGCTCTGTTATACAATTTAATAAACCAGAAACTGATGACATAGTGCTGTATTTTACTTCTTTATCCCTTTTTTTCAACCAAAAATGCTTTGCTCTGATCAGGGGGTACTTGAATTAAAAACATGTTCAAAGGGAAAAAAGGTTGAGAACCACTGTTTTAGAGTGCATTAAAGAAAAATGTACTGTAGCTCCCTCTGACCACATGATCAAAAATAAAAAGTATATTGCACATTGCAGCAGCAACAGAACCAATGTTGTAATAGTGACACAAGTGCTCAGCAAGCATTAATACTGCTAATGACTTTGTTCAAGGGTAAATGGGTTATACTTGTTTAGCGCTTTTCTACCTTCAAGTTACTTAAAGCACTTTGACACCATTTCCACATTCACCCATTCACACACTGATGGTGGGAGTTGCCAAGCAGGGCGCCAACCACGACCCATTAGGAGCAAGGGTGACGTGTCTTGCTCAAGGGCACAATGGACGTGACTAGGTTGGTAGTAGCTTGGAATTGAACCAGAAACCCTCAGCTTGCTGGCACAGCCACTCTCCCAACTGCGCCATGCCAATCCCCCGACAGGTTTCACACAAAAAGAATACCGGAAGCCATGTTATAAAACATGGATTTGAATAGAGTAACATGCAGCTGCATCATACTTCACATGCAGTCGCCGCTATCTTGTGGAGTTAATTAAAAAAAAAACAAAAAAAAATACACTTTGAGGCTGCCTACAGCAACAGCTGTTAGCGTAAATGTTGGTGTTTTTTTGCATGACTTGGTGCTAATTAGGTGATGGTTATTTGCTCTTGTAGACCATCCCCCAGTGATTGGAGGAGCGTCAGGGGTTTATTGAATAAAGCCATTAATTAAGGCGTTTATAGGAACGGAATTGTTAAAACAGGCGGAAACTGGCTTGTTTGAGGACATAAAATATGCAGGGGTGACTTTCTGAACCCCTGTGGACTGATTGCTATCATTGGCTATTCTCGGGAAATGGGCATTAAGTTCAATACCAGATAACAGAAGAAGCAAGCGAGGCAAATCAAATTTAGTCTGCGCATTGATATGTGATGTTTTATGCAGCCTGACAGAAAATTTACCACATTCTCATATTACTGATAATGCCGGCAATATTTCAAATGTTCATGTGCAGTCATCAGCACTTTCCTTGACCACCCTTAAGGCCTACTGAAACCCACTACTACCCACCACGCAGTCTGATAGTTTATATATCAATGATGAAATATTGACATTGCAACACATGCCAATACGGCCTTTTTAGTTTACTAAATTGCAATTTTAAATTTCCCAGGAAATATTAGCGCAGCACCATTTGCGGCTAAAAGTCGTCTCTTTTCATCGGGCAATTAAACAGTATTCTGGACATCTGTGTTGCTGAATCTTTTGCAATTTGTTCAATTAATAATGGAGATGTCAAAGTAGAAAGATGGAGTTGGGAAGCTTTAGCCTTTAGCCACACAAACACACGGTGATTCCTTGTTTAAAATTCCCGGAGGTGAAGCTTTACTATGTATCACAGCGGTCAAGCGAACATGGTTCCCGACCGCTTGTCAATCGGCAGGTTACAGTGAGAAAATTGTGTCAAAAAGTCGCCTCTTACCGGAGATCTGTGGAGTTTGCGCCGTCCTTGTATCTGCCGTGACTTCCTTCAGACACTGGCCTCAAGACACCCGTGGACACACCCCTCCGACTATCAGGTACTATTTAATCTCACTAAAACACTAGCAACACAATAGAAAGATAAGGGATTTCCCAGAATTATCCTAGTAAATGTGTCTAAAAACATCTGAATCCGTCCCAATGCAATCGCCTTTTTTTTTTTTTTTTTACTTTATTTATTTATTTATTTTCCTAGTCCTTTGCTATCAATATCATCAGCCACGTATCTTTCATCCTCGCTCAAATTAATGGGGAAATTGTTGTTTTCTCGGTCCGAATAGCTCTCTCTGCTGGAGGCTCCCATTAAAAACAATGTGAAGACGTGAGGAGCCCTCAAACTTGTGACATCATCGTCTGCGACTTCCGGTACAGGCAAAGCTTTTTTATCAGCACCAAAAGTTGCTAACTTTATCGTGGATGTTCTCTACTAAATCCTTTCAGCAAAAATATGGCAATATCGCGAAATGATCAAGTATGACACATAGAGTGGACCTGCTATCCCCGTTTGAATAAGAAAATCTCATTTCAGTAGGCCTTTAACCTGTCGGTATATGCCAATAGATGAATTTCAGGAGTTTTGTTTTGAAAACAACCTCTATAGGCTCCTTTAATCTAAAATAAACACAGTGCTAATGATGTCTGCAAACAACTGGCAGAAGGCAGCATCGAATTTCCGAAGGAAACTCCCAACTTCCACGGACGGCGAGGAAAGGTACAGGCAGTGTATGCCACACTTGACTGGCCAAGGGTCCCTAAGTCCCAGTCATCGAATGTAAGCAAAGAAGGAGCCCTCCACGGCTGCTGGCACTGTGCCCTGAGTGCCTCCATTAGCCTTTGATTCTGCAGGACTGCCCAGGGATTTATCAGCAAGCTCCATCGCCAGATTAGAATGTAAACAGAGCAAAGAGCCTCTTCAGTGTGAGCCCGGCAGGATACGACAGCTCATCTCTCCAGAGGACATGCTGGCGTTAACTCAGGGTGGGCTGTTTCAAGATTCAAGATTGGGTGGTGAAGGTTGACACGTTGTGATTTCAGCACTTTAGCTGGCACTGGGTTTGATGACTATTTTTTGGGAAAATCAGAATATTGCCAGGGACAATTTTTCATTCTCTACATAACATTTTGTCCTACAACGGTGTTACTAAAAATATATACAGTAAAATATATAAAGATTTGTATATATATATATATATATATATATATATATATATATATATATATATATATATATATATATATATATACATACATATATATTAAGTTAAAGTACCAATGATTTTCACACTGATCACATTGATCACCCCCTGGGAGGTGAGGAGAGTAGTAAGCAGCAGCTGTGGCCGCGCCCAGGAATCATTTTTGGTGATTTAACCCCTAATTCCAACCTTTGATGCCGAGTACTGAGCAGGGAGGTAATGGGTCCCATTACCTGAGTAGGTTATATATATATGTATATATATATATATATATATATATATATATATATATATATATATTAGAGATGCGGTTTGCGGTCTCATCCGCGGAGTTTATTCGCGGGTCGGGCGGGTGACATGACGAAAAAATTGATTTTAATTCGATTCGGGCGGGTGGCGGTTGAACCATTCGGAAATATTTGATATACATGGTTAAATGATTGGTATCCTTTACCTTTCAAAGAGCCATTTAGGACCCGTGTTACAAAGCGAAGAAGATAATAGGAGACGCTAACATTCTATAGAATGACTGCCGGCAGTCACCAAGTGAATAAGTATCAGGGCGTGCTATGAAGTCGTTGGCTTTGTCGCCTTCTACAGCATGTACGAGCAGATTGTCAGTCCAGTAACATGTTGTGTGTGGCTTCAGCGGACACATGCACACGACTGCAAGGCATACTGGGTGACACAGAGTACACTAACTTTAACACTCTTAGTAATATGCGCCACGCTATGAAGCCACACCAAACAAGAATGACAAGCACATTTTGGGAGAACATCCTCACAGTAACACAACATAAACGCAACACAACAAATACCCAGAATCCTTTGCATCCATGACGATTCCTGGCTATTTTATACACCCCGCTAGCAGCAAACCCCGCCACCCCCCACCCCCCCGTGCGTCGGTAAGGTGGGCGGGGTTGGGGGCGCCGGGGTGTATAATATATTCAGGAATTGTCACGCATGCAAAGGATTCTGGGTATTTGTTGTGTTGCGTTTATGTTGTGTTACTGTGAGGATGTTCTCCCAAAATGTGTTTGTCATTCTTGTATGGTGTGGCTTCACAGCATGGCGCATATTACTAAGTGTTAAAAATTGTTTATATCACAACCATTAGTGTACTCTGTGTCACCCAGTATGCCTTGCAGTCGTGTGCGTGTGACCGCGGAAACCACGCACAACATGTTGCTGAACTGACAATCAGCACGTACATGCTGTAAAAGGCGACAAAGCCAATGGCTTCGTAGCACGCCCTGATACTTATTGACTGGGTGACTGCCGGCAGTCATTCTAGAGAATGTTAGCGTCTCCTATTGTCTTCTTCACTTTGTGACACGGGTTTAAATAGCTCTTTGAGTGGTAAAGGTGGCCAACCTCTGATGTATTTCAACGGGCGGGTGGCGGGCGGTTGCGGTTCTGATAAAATGTTGGTTCGGGTGAACGGCGGGTGGATGACGACTTTGGTGATTGATTGATTGATTGATACTTTTATTAGTAGATTGCACAGTACAGTACATATTCCGTACAATTGACCACTAAATGGTAATACCCGAATAAGTTTTTCAACTTGTTTAAGTCGGGGTCCACGTTAATCAATTCAGGTTGATGCGGTTGCAGATGATATAATTGCCTATCCGCGCATCTCTAATATATATATATATATATATATATATATATATATATATATATATATATATATATATATATATACATATATATATATATATATATATATATATACACACACATATATACAGTACACATACATATATATCAGAGCTGAAACAATTCCTCGAGTAATCACAAAATATATTTGTAATTTTCTTTATGCCATTTTGCCTTTTTTAGTAAACAGTAGTTTAGGTATTGCACAGCGTCTTTGCATCAGAGATCATATGCCCCCCTGCACTGCACAACACCGCTCTTTTAAATACGCTTGAGTTTAGAATACTTTTTTTCTCCAACACAACTTGCAACGGCAGACACCGCAAAAAGCAGTAAACAAGAGCCATAGCAAAATTAGGCATTTATGAAGCGACAAAAGTTGTCCAAGGTGTGGGAACACTGCACACTAAAATCAAAGGAAAACACAGTAGTATGCAAACATTGCTAAGTGTAGCTCGCATAGCACAATAGCACAAGTTCGATGCTGTAGCACCTGTCGAGAAAGCATCTGATTGAGGGACGTCTGGAGGCGAGGGAAGTCATTTATGATCAAATGTAAACACAAAAGCGCTGTGAGTAAAATAAATGGTATTCATTATGATAACCAGGATGTGTTCTCTCGCTCCGGCAATGTTATCAAATGCCGCCAAAAGGTGTCGAAAACTAACAACGCTATCCGAGCTGTCGTGTTCAATTAGCCTTTCATTAGTAACCACGCGAAAGTAGTCGTGCAAAGTTATTCGGGTTATTCAAGTCATGTAACCACATACTACTTGGATAGCTCGCACATTGTTGGCAGGTTGAAAACAGCTCAGCAGATTTACGTGGAGAAACCAACGCTTAATTATAAGAATAATCATTTAAAACGCACGAGAGACAAGAACTTTGTTTATGCGGTCACACCACACAGCATATAGGGCTGTGAGCGCACCTGTTTTTATGGTAAATGGTAAATGGGTTGTACTAATATAGCGTTTTTCTACCCCTTTTTAAGGAGCCCAAGGCGCTTTGACAGTATTTCCACATTCGCCTATTCACACACACATTCACACACTGATGGCGGGAGCTGCCATGCAAGGCGCTCACCAGGACCCATCAGGAGCAAGGGTGAAGTGTCTTGCCCAAGGACACAACGGACGTGACTAGGATGGTAGAAGGTGGGGATTGAACCAGTAACCCTCCGATTGCAAGCACAGCCACTCTACCAACTTCGCCACACAATCGACCACGGACGCATTTTAGCTGTGCGTGTCAGCCTTCAAAATTGAAAACAGGTGTTTAGGAAATAAAAGACAATTAGGCCAAACGCAATAATTGAAATGACATCTTAAGAGGTATAATTAAACCTTGATTAAGAAAAAATATGAGTAAATTGGCCCTAGTGTGTGAATGTGAGTGTGAATGTTGTCTGTCTATCTGTGTTGGCCCTGCGATGAGGTGGCGACTTGTCCAGGGTGTACGCCGCCTTCCGCCCGAATGCAGCTGAGATAGGCTCCAGTGACTGCCCGTGACCCCAAAAGGGACAAGCGGTAGAAAAAATGGATGGATGGATGATTTAGTCGGTCACTCGATTAATCGATCGTGATATTCGATAGAATACTCGATTACTAAATATTCGATAGCTGCAGCTATAATAAACATGCATTTTAAAAAAATCTACATTAATGCAATTATAAAAAAAGAATGAAGGTGATGGCGAGCAGAAAAATATTTGTTTACCATCTATCCATCCATCCATTTTCTACCGCTTATACCTTTTTCGGGTAGCGGGGGGCGCTGGCGCCTATCTCAGCTACAATCGGGCGGAAGGCGGGGTACACCCTGGACAAGTCGCCACCTCATCACAGGTTCAACACAGATAGACAGACAACATTCACACTCACATTCACACACTAGGGCCAATTTAGTCTTGCCAATCAACTTATCCCCAGGTGCATGTCTTTGGAGGTGGGAGGAAGCCGGAGTACCTGGAGGGAACCCACGCAGTCACGGGGAGGACATGCAAACTCCACACAGAAAGATCCCGAGCCTGGAATTGAACCCAGGACCATATTTCAACAATTTTTTTCTAAAATTAGCATCAAAGCCATAGAGTATGTTTTATCCCATTACTTGATGAAACAAACAAACTAATAGATTGAGCGATTACTAATAATAGTCAGCTGCAGCCCTAGCTGTGACAGTGATCTTGCACAGTTAAATGGGAACTGCACTTCTTTTGGAATTTTGCCTATTGTTCACAATCATTATGATATACATGGCAACGGATGTTATTTTTTTAAGCATTCTGAATATTAAATAAATGCCATCAAAAGTCAGCTTACAATAGAGCCTATGAGAGCCGTTCTATTCTGTCGACAGAGCCACTCAAAATCTTCCAAACCCCTTCATTAGGGTTTTATATACATGATGTAAGTGTAAATCTCTAAACCACAGTTGTAAAGTGGCCCCCCGTCTTTTAATAATTTTTTCTGGGGTAAACTACTAATTTATTGTCGGGTCAAAATGGTTCATCAGTTTTAGTGTAGTAAAAATAATTTATTTGGGGTTAGTGCATGTGCCTCACAATACAAAGGTCCTGAGTAGTCCTGAGTTCAATCCCGGGCTCAGGATCTTTCTGTGACATGCACCTTGCGCTCCTATTTTGGTGGCTTTTTCTCTTTTGTTGGTATTTCCCTGTAGCAGTTTATTGTCTTATATTTCTCGCATCTACTTTGTTTTAGCGATCAAGAAAATTTCAGCTGTTTTCACCCTTCTTTGTGGGGACATTGGTGATTGTCATGTCATGTTCGGATGTGGACGCCATCTTTGCTCTACAGTAAGTCTTTGCTGTCGTCCAGCATTCTGTTTTTGTTTACTTTGTAGCCGGTTCAGTTTTACTTTTGTTCAGTTTTACTTTTCTTCTGAGTAGACTTTCCTAAGCTTTAATGCTTTTTCTTAAGGGCACTCACCTTTTGCTTATTTTTGGTTTAAGCATAAGACACCTGTTTACCTGCATTTACAAAGTAATTAGCTACCGGCTGCCACCTACTGATATGGAAGAGTATGTGAATGTGAGTGTGAATGTTGTCTGTGCTGGCCCTGTGAGGAGGTGGCGACTTGTCCAGCAGCTGAGATAGGCTGCAGCACACCCCGCGAACCAAAAAAGCGACTAGCTGTAAAAAATGTATTGATGGATGTTCTGAACTCCTCTTTCAATGGCAGTGTTGCATTGAGCAGATTAATACGGTATGAGACGTCGGGCAATAGTGGGTGTAGCTTAACGTTTGAAATCATGAATAATCAATAATTGATTCCACACCGTTGACAAATAATTATTCAGCGTTTTGCTTGTAATTCCCTTACACCGGGGTTCGGCAACCCGCAGCTCCGGAGCCGCATGCGGCTCTTTGACCACTCTGATGTGGCTCAGCCGCATACTTGCCGACCGCCCAGAGAAGTCAGGTAGATTTCCAATTTTAATGTCTCTATCAGGAATCTCCTGAGAAAAACATTTTTCGATTTCCACCCAGACATCAACTTTGACGGCGTGCCGTGATGACAACCTTTCTACATGTCATCGCACCAGGATTTTCACCTTGTTATCTGCGTGCCGGCCGTCCGGTCACATTTTGGATGCGACCTCTATCTGAACGCATACGCAACTGCAAGACATACAGGTCACACTGAGGGTTGTGATATAAACAACTTTAACACTCTTACTAATATGCGCCACACTGTGATCCCACACCAAACAAGAATGACAAACACATTTCAGGAGAACATCCGCACTATAACACAACATAAACAGGACCCCCCCCAACCACACCCACCTCAACAAACGCAGGCGGTTGGGTTGGTGGTAACTGGGTGTATAATGGAGCCCAGAAGAGTCAGGATACATGGGATTCTGGGTATTTGTTCTGTCGTGTTTATGTTGTGTTATAGTGCGGATGTCCTTCTGAAATGTGTTTGTCATTCTTGTTTGGTGTGGGTTCACAGTGTGGCGCATATTAGTAAGAGTGCTAAAGTTGTTTAAACAGCCACCCTCAGTGTAACCTGTATTGCTGTTGAATAAGGATGCCTTGCAGTCTCTTACGTGTGTCTGCAACAGCCTCGTCAAACAATTCTTTGGGCTGGCAAGCTATTTGTACAAGCTGTAGAGGGCGGTAGTGACATCATTGTACACCCTTATTATTGTTCATTGGGTGAACACCAGTGTACATTCGAGAGAATAATTACTCTGAAATGTGGGTGTCTCCCGGGAAAATTGGGAGGGTTGGCAGGTGTGACGCTGTCAAGCGGCATTCATATAAAACTTGTGTCTGAGACCCCTGGTTTATACATAGCACAAAGCAAAAAAAACCTCTGTATGCAGTATTATTTCAATATAAATTTCAAAAGTTATGTGGCTCCCATTGTTTTCTTTACTTTGTGAAACTGGTCAAAATTACTATTTGAGTGGTAAAGGTTGCCGACCCCTGCCTTACACCATATGAAGAAATACAAAGAGATTATTAGACGCAAAAGCATGCCCCTCAAACATGTGACAGTTCCTAGGTCATGTTACATGTTTTGCAACCACTGAGGAAATATGTTCCAGACATGTTGGCCACACACAAGTGTCGTCTGTCCAAGGCCGAGAAATAGAATTTTCACATTAAGAAAGTGACAAGGTAGTTAAACACGGTAATTCGACCAGTCAGGCAAATCTAGTATTTATAGACTTTAATTGGGCTTTTTAAAACATTATGACATCCAAGAACCTGAGGACCTTTTGAAAAGAAAGCTACCATTAGTTGTATCCATCCATCTATCCATTTTCTACCGCTTATTCCCTTCGGGGTGCTTAATGGTTCAAAGCTATGTAAAACTAAATATGATTAGCTCCTAAAAAGCGACTCAACAAGGATGCACTTTAGAAAAAAGGGAAAAAAAGCCACATAGCACTTAACTTAATAGAATCTAGCTGGTTAGTTAGAAGGAAAAGAGGTCAGGTTTGAGAACGCATCCATGGACGAAGCTTCGGAAAGTGCGCTTTCACCGCAGCGGTGGCTGACGCTGTCCTGTGTGCTCTTCGAAGGCCGCGATGACAAGCGAAATGGGACGCTAATGAAGTTGATTCGAGGAGAAAAAAAACTGCTCAACGCACATCCTTCAACAACTATGGAATGTCTGTCAAGACATGACCAGACAAAGCTGCAGGCGAGAGGTCGGCTCCTGCAGGTCGCAGCGTGTTAGCTCGCCTGTCTGCACGCCATCTTGGCCTCTAACATTTGCAAACGCCGTCACTTCCATTGAGCTCTGCCAAGAACATCATATTACAGACATGTCTAGCTTCCAGGATTACCTAAGTAAGTTGATGATAACTGATGCTGAAATCTCACTTACATATACAGTGGGGCAAAAAAGTATTTAGTCAGCCACCGATTGTGCAAGTTCTCCCACTTAAAATGACGACAGAGGTCTGTAATTTTCATCATAGGTACACTTCAACTGTGAGAGACAGAATGTGAAAAAAAAAATCCTGAAAATCAAATTGTATGAATTTTAAATAATTTATTTGTAAATTATGGTGGAAAATAAGTATTTTGTCAACCATTCAAAGCTCTCACTGATGGAAGGTTTGGCTCAAAATCTCACGATACATGGCCCCATTCATTCTTTCCTTTACACGGATCATCGTCCTGTCCCCTTAGCAGAAAAACAGCCCCAAAGCATGTTTCCACCCCCATGCTTCACAGTAGGTCTGGTGTTCTTGGGATGCAACTCAGTATTCTTCTTCCTCCAAACACGACGAGTTTATACCAAAAAGTTATATTCTGCTTTCATATGACCACATGACATTCTCCCAATCCTCTGCAGTATCATCCATGTATCCATTTTGGTATAAACTAAACTTGTCTTGTTTGGAGGAAAGAGAACACTGAGTTGCATCCCAAGAACACCATATCTACTGTGAAGCATGGGGGTGGAAACATCATGCTTTGGGGCTGTTTTTCTGCTAAGGGGACAGGACGATTGATCCGTATTAAGGAAAGAATGAATGGGGCCATGTATCGTGAGATTTTGAGCCAAAACCTCCTTCCATCAGTGAGAGTTTTGAATGGTTGACTAAATACTTATTTTCCATCATAATTTACAAATAAATTATTTAAAATTCCTACAATGTGAAGTCCTGGATTTTTTTTTCACATTCTGTCTCCCACAGTTGAAGTGTACCTATGATGAATATTACAGACCTCTGTCATCATTTTAAGTGGGAGAACTTGCACAATCGGTGGCTGACTAAATACTTTTTGCCCCACTGTATGTAGTTAAAGTATTTATTTAATTTGCTGTTATTCATTGTTTGATGGGACGGCGTGGTGCAGTGGGAGAGTGGCCGTGCACAACCCGAGGGTCCCGGGTTCAAATCCCACCTAGTACCAACCTCGTCACGTCCGTTGTGTCCTGAGCAAGACACTTCACCCTTGCTCCTGATGGGTTCTGGTTGGCGCCTTGCATGGCAGCTCCCTCCATCAGTGTGTGAATGTGTGTGTGAATGGGTAAATGTGGAAGTAGTGTCAAAGCGCTTTGAGTACCTTGAAGGTAGAAAAGCGCTATACAAGTACAACCCATTTATCATTTATCATTTATGTGTTAGTCAATAAACCTAAATGAATACAAATATAACACAAATAAAATAAATACATCCATCCATTCCATTGTCCCTTTTGGGTTCACGGGGGGTGCTGGATCTCAACTGCATTCGAGCGGAAGGCGGGGTACACCCTGGACAAGTCGCCACCTCATCGCAGGGCCAACACAGATGGACAGACAACATTCATATTGTGTTTTGGAAAAACGTTGTCATAAACGTTACTTCCATTCATCCATTTTCTACCGCTTATCCGTTTTGGAGTCACAGGGGAGCTGGAGCCTATCTCAGCTACAATCGGGCGGAAGGCGGGCTACACCCTGTACAAGTCGCCAGCTCATCGCAGGGCCAACACAGATAGACAGACACCATTCACACTCACATTCACACACTAGGGCCAATTTAGTGTTGCCAATCAACCTATCCCCAGGTGCATGTCTTTGGAGGTGGGAGGAAGCCGGAGTACCAGGAGGGAACCCACGCAGTCACGGGGAGAACATGCAAACTCCACACAGAAAGATCCCGAGCCCGGGATTGAACTCAGGACCTTCGTATTGTGAGGCAATTGCACTAACCCCTGTGACACCGTGCTGCCACACATAAATGCCTTAACACAAATAAAATAAATACATGTTTTCATAAAAAAAAAAATGCTTGCAAAAGTAAGATGGAAATATTTTTTTTTTTTATAACATAATAAAAGACTGAAAAAGATGAACAATAAAACATGAAAATGTATGCTTTCACCAATTCAACTTAATCACACATGAATTATGTTTTGAATATTTTTATTACATTATTATAATATTACATATTACATTATCCATTATTAAAATGTAATTAAAATTAAAAAATATCAACAATGTATAAAAGTAACTGTAGAATATATTCAGAAAAGGAACATTATTAATAATCATAATAAAAACTATCTAGTTTTATGGGCTTCAGCACGCCCCACCCCCCTGTAACTCCAAGAGGGACAAGCGGTATAAAATGGATGGATGGATGGATAGTTTTAGGAATGTAATAATGATAGGTAAACATATAAAAATGTGTGTTGTCAAACGATAAACATCAAATCCGATTAATCACACATTTGGATTTGGATTAACTGTGATTAACAACAGTAAATTACTTGCATAAATGTTTTAAATTACCTAAAAAGTCCCCAATATTTTGAAACAAATGCAATTTTATTGTCAGAATGTCCTACATAAACATTTTCAAAAAATGTTTTACTTGAATGGACATCATTTATTTACTCAAAACCTAGTAGCAGTTTTATCCTAAGTCCTGTCGGGGTTTATTTTGAAGCAACATTTGACATCAAACACTAGTAAGAGTCTGAAAAAGGTGAACATTAAAAAAAATTAAAATGTAGGCTTTTACCAACTCAACTTAACCACATAACTTTATGAATTATGTTTAACATATATTTATTACATTATTACAATATTACATAATATTGTATTATCCATAATTAAAATTTAATCAAAATCTAAAAACTTCAAAAATGTATAAAAGTTAATTGTCAACAAATTCGGAACTGTCAAATATATTTAGAAAAGGAACATTATCGATTATCATAATAAAAACAATCTAGTTTTAGCTCCAGCACCCCTTATATCCCCGCGAGGGACAAGTGGTAGAAAATGGATGGATGGATGGGTAGTTTTAGGAATGTAATAATGATAGGTAAATATATAAAAATTAGTGCTGCCAAATTATTAAAATGTTTTTTAAATCCAGTTAATCACTCAATTGGATTTGGATTAACCGTGATTAATTACAGTAAATTACTTGCTTAAATGTTTTAAATTACCTAGAAAGACCCCAATATTGTGACACAAATGCAATTTTATTGTCAGAGTGTTATACATAAACATTTGTTTTTTATTATTTTAAGTTAAAGTTAAAGTACCAATGATTGTCACACACACACTAGGTGTGGTGGAATTATTCTATGCATTTCACCCATCACCCTTGATCACCCCTTGGGAGGTGAGGGGAGCAGTGAGCAGTAGCGGTGGCCGCGCCCGGGAATCATTTTTGGTGATTTAACCCCCAATTTACTTGAATGTACGTCATTTATTTACTCAAAACCTGGTAGCAGTTTTATCTTAAGTCCCGTCGGGGTTTATTTTGAAGCACAATTTGCCAACAAACAGGAGTCAGAGTCTCCCCTTAATCATATTTGCATGAACATATGCACTGACCTGATCACGGACTATTTAACAAACTTTCAGATAACTATCCACAGTTAAGGTAAAAAAAAGAAGAAGAATTGGGTGATTAATCTGCCTTTGTACTTATTAATGCAAAAACTTTTTTGTCAATAATCAAATGAGTTAACCTGTTATTTTTGACAGCAATAATGATAATATTTTTCATATTTTAAGTCTATTACCAGTGAGTTCAGGGCCATTATTACTCTGCGAATTTAAAAGTGTTACCCTCAAACAAACATGTATTGTCACATACCAAAATGTCTTAAAATGATTTGTCAAGAGTTTAAGCCCTCATTCATTCCTTCTAGGTATTTTTCTTGTCAAATTAGAAGACAGCACGCACAATGAATGCGAGTCAGCTCCCTTCCACCGTCAAGGATTCTTAAAAGAACATATAATAAAAAAATGTTTATTTGTGGGCACCTTATTGTACATAAATTAAAAAAAATCATTGCCAACATAACCACTACCAGACATTATTATTATCCTTTTGACTAACCTTCACTGAGTAAACAAAGTCCAGTCTGGTTTAATGTCTGCTTCGATTTTGACTTTGGAATAAATCCATCCTGAGTGTGCCAGAGGCAAGTGTTTTATGCTGAGCAGCAGCACATGAGCTGCTCTGGCTTAAAGTAACAAATGACCAAAGGCTCGGCACAACTCATCAACAGATTTAACATGTCCACGAGGAAAGCAACTCAACAATTCTGCCTGTGGTGTTAATATGACTGCTCAGCAGTAAACATGAAAAACTGCTCTGGTTGTAAAAGGTTCTTAAAAAGGGCCAAAATCATATCAATGCTTTAAATGCTTTACTGGCAAACAGATGTGTGATGATAAAAAATACAAATATTTTGAAGTCCTTTACATCATTGCACAGTCTGGTGTGCCGTGGGAGATTATGTAATTTCACATATTTGGGTGAATTTTTTTTTTTTTTGCAAATCAGTAATTATAGTCTGCAAATGATGTGTCTAGAGCTCGGCGGAGTAACCATGTAATACTCTTCCATATCAGTAAGTGGCAGCCGGTAGCTAATTGCTTTGTAAATGCAGGTAAAAAGCTGAGTGCCCTTAAGAAAAAGCATTAAAGCTTAGGGAAGTCTACGCAGAACGATAGTAAAACTGAATTGGCTACATAGTGAACTAAAACAGAATGCTGGACGACAGCAAAGACTTACTGTGGAGCAAATACGGCGTCCACAATGTACATCCAAACATGACATGACAATCAACAATGTCCCCACAAAGAAGGATAAAAACAACTGAAATATTTCTAGATTGATAAAACAAAGTAGATGCGAGAAATATAAGATATGAACTGCTACAGGAAAATACCAACAAAAGAGAAAAAGCCACCAAAAGAGGAGCGCAAGACAAGAACTAAAACACTACACAGGAAAACAACAAAAAAGTCCCAATAAGTCAGGGCGTGATGTGACAGGTGGTGACAGTACGCTTACTTTGGGACAAGAGCTGTAATGATGCTTACTTAATTATGCTTTAAAGTCATCTCCAACAATTGCGACAATGACTTTTAACAGTCAACTGAGTTTATGATTTCGGCTGGTGGTGTGCCTCCAGATTTTTTTAACGCAAAAAGTGTGCCTCGGCTCAAAAGAGGTTGAAAAAGACTGCTCTACAAAAAGGCATGCATGGTAAACAACAGGGTTCGTACACCTTTTCCGTGGCCAAAAAATTAAAACATTTTGAAATGAGGAATAGATCTGAAGTTGATGTAGACTCCAGAGATTTAAGCGTTAAATATAAAATGTATGTATGCCCTGGCACACCATTATCATTATTTCATGACCGAAGCAAAACACTTTTTACACTTTTATGCTGAAATAAATACACCTCCAACTTATTAAATAAAAACAGAGAAAAAAATACCAGCAGCGGTAAAGTTTAGATCCATGAAGGAAAGAAGAAAGTGAATGAATGTTTATAACTGAATTCATTTACATACATTTGTATTTTTTTAATGATTTAAGTAATGTTTATGGCAACCTTTTTCCAAAACACAATATAGAATGTGAGATATAACAGGATAATGCATACGTTTAGAATATTTTTTCAAAACGCTTACAAAAAAGCGTGACCCCAAAAATGTATTGTTGGACCCCATTTTTATGACTTGATGGGGTCCCTGGCACCCCATTTTGAAAATTCCTAGCGCCAACATTGCTGTCAACAGAGGAGAAAAAATGCTTTATTTAAATAAATATATTATTTATAAAGCAAGTTCAAGTATCATTTTCAAATTTTCACCTATTCTAATATGTGTCCTCTTTTTGGGATTTTGGAATATGGACAGCCTATGCTAAAACCTAAGCCTAACTTTGAACCAGCAGTTATCATGAACTGAATGGGGCATAGAAAATGAAACAGTGTTTCTGTAGACTATTCAATGTCAATGGTGTTTGCAAACGTGTCTCCATCTATGTTGTTTATCAAATTTATTGTTATTTTTCTTACTTCAATGACATCGAACAGCACGGATTGATTCACACTGTAATTGTGTTTGTAAACTGCATAATGTGATATAAATAAACGCACCCTCAAATTGTATATTTCACTCATTTAATAACAAAACTGTTCCACTTTAATATAAGGATAATAAATTAAAGGACAATATCGTGTTTGTTTCACAACACCTCAGTCATTTTTCATTAAGCATATCTAGCCTTATAACTGTGGCTATGACAACAAATCGATTTTTAGTTGAGGGAAGTTCTTAAAGGGGAACATTATCACCAGACCTATGTAAGCGTCAATATATAACTTGATGGTGCAGAAAAAAGACCTTATATTTTTTAAACCGATTTCCGAACTCTAAATGGGTGAATTTTGGTGAATTAAACGCCTTTCTGTTTATCGCTCTTTTTGCGATGACGTCAGAACGTGACGTCTCCCAGGTAATACAGCCGCCATTTTCATTTTCAACACATTACAAACACCGGGTCTCAGCTTTGTTATTTTCCGTTTTTTCGACTATTTTTTGGAACTTTAGAGACATCATGCCTCTTCGGTGTGTTGTCGGAGGGTGTAACAACACTAACAGGGAGGGATTCAAGTTGCACCACTGGCCCGAAGATGCGAAAGTGTCTACCGCCAGACCCCCATTGAATGTGCCAGAGTGTCTCCACATTTTACCGGCAATGACAGACATGGCACAGAGATGTATGGATAACCTGCAGAAGCATTTGCAACGATATATTCAACGAAATCACAAAGGTGAGTTTTGTTGATGTTGACTTATGTGCTAATCAGACATATTTGCTAATCAATGCTAACATGCTACGCTAATCGACGCTAACATGCTATTTACCGGCGGTGCTAAAGCAGACATGGCACAGAGATGTATGGATAACCTGCAGATGCACTTGCAACTATAAAGTCAACGAATTCACAAAAGTGAGTTTTGTTGATGTTGACTGCCAGCTAATCGATGCTAACATGCTATGCTAATCGATACTAACATGCTATTTACCGGCGGTGCTAAAGCAGACATGGCACAGAGATGTATGGATAACATGCAGATGCATTTGCAACTATATTACGTTTACTTCCACCCACATTTAATGCAAAAAAAACACTTACCAATCGAAGGATTTAAGTTGCTCCAGTGTCACGAGATGCGAAAGTCCTGATCGTTTGGTCCGCACATTTTACCGGCGATGCTAACGCAGCTATTCGGCCATGCTATGGCTATGAATAGCGTCAATAGCTATTCGCTCAATAGCTTCAGTTTCTTCTTCAATACTTTCATACTCCAACCATCTGTTTCAATACATGCGTAATCTGTTAAATTGCTTAAGTCGCTGAAATCCGAGTCTGAATCCGAGCTAATGTGGCTATATCTTGCTGTGGTATTCGCCATTGTTTGTTTACATTGGCAGCACTGTATGACGTCACAGGGAAATGGATAGTCGCATCGCAAATAGCGAAAATCAAGCACTTTAAAGCTTTTTTAGGGATATTCGGGGACCGGTAACATTTTGAAAAAAACTTCAAAAAATACAACAAGCCACTGGGAACTGATTTTTATTGTTTTAACCCTTTTGAAATTGTGATAATGTTCCCCTTTAACATTAGAATTTATCATTGACAAACGCTCACTTTTTTTCCTTTCAAACCTCGTAACAACTGTCCGTAATTTACATGCAATCTAGCGCTGATCTCACAGTTTAGGCTTAGCATGTACCAAAAGCTACCTGTACCTGTCTCACGCTGCTGGTAGGGTGGGCTTGCAAAAGTTTCATTGCTTGTGGGTGGTGCGGCTCTCACTACACAGTAGCAGGAGTTGACTGGGCTTGACGTGCCGAGACAGCTTGTACACGACCCTATGTCTGTCTGGTCTCACGTGGTATGAGACTGTAACCCATTACCTGGAAGACAATAGACTAGGCGAAGGGACTAACAAGTAAACTCCAAACTTCCCGAAACCAGAAATAGTGGAAGGTTAGGCTTGGGGCTAGCAACCCCAACCCATAAAAACTCCTTGCTACAGAAAGGTTGACGAAAAACAAAAAATCCCAAAGTCTTGGAAAGGAAGTCTCTTTGGTTACACAAACCAAAGAGAAAAAGACGATGCACTCGGAAAACCGTAAGGAGACGGTGCGTCCGATTCTCCTGGGTCTGTGCGAAACCAGATGGCTCCAGTCGGGGCAGGTTAAACTGGGCAGTGGTGAGTCCATACTCTATTCAGGGCACCCAGAAGACTCTGCACCACATACAGAGAGTGTAGGGTTCATGCGATCCAAAAAAACTCAGAGGGCCCTCATCAGTTGGGAACCCATCAACTCAAGGATCATTACTGCAAAATTCCATACCACGCATAAGAAAATTAACCTTCAAGTAGTACAATGCTATGCCCCTGCCAACAATGCAGAGGATGGAACGAAGGACAACGTTTACAATCTTCTATACCACATTCTTCAGAAAAAGAAAGGAAAGGACATCATGGTCTTAATGGTCTGAATGCAAAAATAGGAGGAAATAACAATGGCTATGAGCTAATAATGGGAACGCAAGGCCTAGGAACAGGTACATGCTACAGCATGTGCAGACAACAGCTTGGTTATTGGAGGTTCCATTTTTCCATACAAGGACATCCACAAAGCAACATGGGTTTCTGCCTACCACACAACTGAAAACCAGATTGATCACATCTGCATTAACTGGAAATTCAGGCGCTCACTGCTTGATGTCAGAGCGAGAAGAGGAGCTGAGACTGCATCTGACCACCACCTAGTCACAGCAAGGTTCCAGTTGAAATTGAAATGCATTAACAAAGAGGATCAAATTCAACATACAACAATTCCAATATATAGGCACCTTGGAACTATACCAAGTCACATTACACAACCGGTTTCAAGCACTACAGAACCATACAACACAAGCACCAGGAACTGTAGAAGGGATTTGGGAAGGTTTGAAGACCACATGTAAGGAGACCTGTGCAGAAGTGGTAGGGAGAAAAAAGTCCACAAACCAACCATGGCTATCCACAGAAACCCAAAAGAAAGTTAGTGACAGAAGGGAAAAAAAGGAGGTAGTTAACAGATGCAGAACGAGAGCAGGAAAGGCAGCAGCACAAAGAGAATCTGAAGTAGTAAACAAGGATGTGAAGAAGAGTGTCAGAAGGGACAAAAAGAAGTACATCGAGGATTTAGCACAGCAGGCAGAGGAAACAGCAGGAATGAATAATCTGAAAGAACTCTATCAAACCACAAAGATGCTCACCGGAAAATTTAAACAAGCCCAAATGCATATTAAAGACACCAATGGTACACTCTTCACAACCAAGAAATATCAACTCCAGAGTTGGACTGATCACTTTCAAGACCTACTCAACAGAGAGCCCCCACAACTGACTGCAGATATTCCACCAGCTCCAATCATGCTTGATATAAACTGCAACCCCCCTACCAAACTGCAAATCAGGAAGGCCATCAAAGCCCTGAGAGCAGGAAAGGCAGAAGGGCCAGATGAGCTACCAGCAGAAGCTCTCAAAGCAGATATCCTCCAGCATGCTTTTCATCTCATGCAAGCTATCTGGGAGGAAGAAAAAGTCCCATCAGACTGGAGAGATGGCAATATCATAAAGATTCCCAAGAAAGGAGACCTCAGGGAGTGTAAAAACTACAGGGGAATTATGCTCCTCTCAACGCCAGGGAAGGTGTTCAACCACATACTACTAGAAAGGATGCGGAAATTGGTCGATGAACAACTGAGGGCAAACCAGGCTGGTTTCAGAATTGGAAGATCTTGTGCTGACCAAACTGCCTCCCTCAGGATTATAATTGAACAATCCATGGAATGAAACTCACCGGTATAAATTTCATAGACTTTAAAAAGGCGTTTGACAGTGTCGACCGCGAGACACTGTGGAAGCGGATGGCACACTATGGCATCCCACCGAACCTCATCAACATCATCAAAAGCATATACCAAGGGATGCGATGTTGTGTCCTACATGACGGATGCCCATCGGAGGCCTTCGAGGTCCTGACTGGGGTGCGGCAAGGATATCTGCTCTCGCCTTTCCTTTTCCTCCTCTGTATTGACTGGACCATGAACCAAACAACCAGATACAGCACAAACGGCATACAGTGGAGCCTTACCGAAAAATTGGAGGACCTAGACTTTGCAGACGATCTAGCTCTTCTGGCTCACACTCACCAACAGATGCAGGACAAATAAAAAAAACTACAAAAGGCTGCTGCATTTCTTGGGCTTAAGATCAATTCACAAAAAACAAAGGTCATGCGTATCAATAACAAGAACAATACTGTTGTGATCCGGTTCCTGGATCACATCTCTAGTATATGTTTGTATCCCTTTGTGTGTTTTGATCATTTCTGGACTCTGCCGATCCCTTTGTTTGAGCACTTCCTAGTTTGTATTCATCACCAGGGCAACCTCATTTGTTTCACCTGCAATGGCGCCTGACGCACACCTGTTTTGAATTATTATGTAAGTATTTAAGACCGCCTGCTACCTTAGTTCTGTCTGGACGTTTTGTTTGCTCAATGCAACAGTTGCGTTTGATACTCTTGCCTTTTGTATTTGCTTTGCTAAGTCTTAGCTTAGCTTCGGCACGCCCGCCACGCGCTACTTGGGACTTTGTGAACTCGACTCTTGCTAACATTAGCATTTAGCTTTCTGTGCGTAGGCACACCTTTTCTTTGCCTTTTGTACAAGTGTTATTTTGTTATTCTGTAGATTAAAAATGCTCCTACCTCCAATCCTGCTTGCTCCAGTCCTGTAGCATCTGGAGGTGACAACACACGCGCATCCAAAATGCGTCGCGCACGCAACAAATACACCAATAACAATGGACCATAATCAATTAGAGGAGGTAGTCAGTTTTACATACTTGGGGAGCATAATCAGTGTAGATTGAGGGGCAGATGAAGATGTCAAATCCAGAATAGGGAAAGCAAAAACATCATTCAACCTGCTAAACAAAATATGGAGAGCAAAAAACATTTCTCTCAAAACCAAACTGAAAATATTCAACTCAAATGTCAAATTCATCCTGCTATACGGATCAGAAACATGGAAAACCACCAATAGTATACTCACTAAACTTCAGACATTCGTAAATCGTTGCCTGCGTCAGGTCCTAGGAGTCTACTGACCAAACACCATCACCAATGCCAACCTGTGGGAACCCCCCAAACAAGAACCAGTGGAACTGCAATTCAGGAGACGGAAGTGGAGCTGGATAGGCCACACACTCAGAAACCCTTATAAATCAATCACCAAACAGGCACTAACATGGAACCCACAGGGAAAAAGAAACAGAGGGAGACCAAGAACAATGTGGAGAAGAAGCACGGAACAGGAGATGAGGGCTGAGGGGCTGTCATGGCAACAACTCGACAATAGGGCACAAGACCGGAATGGATGGAAGGCTTTCGTCGGAGGCCTATGTTCCCCAGGGAATACTAAGGCCGAAGTAAGTAAGTAATGTACCAAAAGGTTAGAAAACAAAACTTTAGCTAACGTTAGCTAACTTGTAGGACTAGTCATCTCTGTGGCTGACATTTCATATGACTAGAGAGCCGACTCCCCCATTGCGAAAAGCTGGATTTCATTTTTGCATACTTTGCAGGAGGCTACACGTGGATTCGGTCCTCGTTTTATCCAAAGTTTTTATTTGTCATTTTCCATCCAATGTTCAGTAAAACGACCACCTCCCGGCATGATGGACCGATGCACCACTGTCCTCTTGGGGGCGACACATAGCACGGCCTAATGTAAGAGCTCGTTCAAAGCCAACAGATCAAGCGTGTAGCTTTCATTTTTAAGGAAACTTGTTTTATTGTTTTCCATTTTATAGTTAGCCAATTCCATCTCCAAGCATTTACAAGTACTTCACCCAAAATTCAAGCAATTTTAAAATCTTGAAAACACAACATTATAACCCAAGCATTTTCAAGGTTTTTAAGAACCCATACGAACCCTGAATATAAGAAATATGTGGTTGTAGATTACCACAGGAAATCCTATCTGTTTAGTTTTTGAATTTGGACCATACAAATGTTTAACAAAACAACCATACCGGTTACTCAAAAAATCCATACACAATTAAATTGCGAATTGTATTTATTCTGATTCTAAATCAATTCATAACTTTCAAGAAAAGGCTTATAAATATTAATTGTTTAGGCTATCTCTGAAAGTAGGTCATAGGTCAGCAACCCAGAGTAGCCTTTGTAACCTGTAACCTGTTTTGAAAATGTTTTTATATCATTTTTTTACCAAATAATATATTTTGAATCATGACGAGCATTGAATAAATTCTGAATAGAATTGTGAGTTATTATACGACTTCTATCCCGAACAACAAGGTTCCATTAATACTGAAATTGTACTTATTTGGAAAAAAGTGCCGTACTTTCATTTTAGTCCATGTACTTACAGTTTCCAACCTTGTTAAATTACATGAAACCTTGTGTTAATCACAAAGATTAATTAATAATTTACCACATAAAGTGAGTTCAAACCAAAGACTATAAAATGGGACCCATTACCTCCCTGCTTGGCACTCAGCATCAAGAGTTTTAATTGGGCGCGGCCACTGCTGCTGCTCACTGCTCCCCTCACCTCTCAGGGGTGGAGCAAGAGGATGGGTCAAATGCAGAGGGTAATTTCACCACACCTAGTGAGTGTGTCACTATCAGTGGTACTTTAACTTTAACTAGAAAAAATAATATTAACCAAATATACTGCAAAGGAAGGGACTCAAATACAAAAGACAAGTCCATATTTGTGCTAAATGTACATGTTGTGCTAAAATAAATGTTTCCTAAACTGTAAACTGTGTACAAACTGTAGGAATAAAATCAAACAGCAAATGAACATACACTAGCAACTAGGGGTGTGGGAAAAAATTTATTCGACTGCGTGAGCAAATAGTCAAACAGTTTAAGAAAAAAGTTTCTCAAAGTTCAATTGCAAGAAATTTAGGGATTTCAACATCTACGGTCCATATTATCATCAAAAGGTTCAGAGAATCTGGAAAAATCAATCCACGTAAGCGGCATGGCTGGAAACCAACATTGAATGACGGTGACTTTTGATCCCTCAGACAGCACTGTATCAAAAACCGACATCAATCTCTAAAGGATATCACCACAAGGGTTCAGGAACACTTCAGAAAACCACTGTCACTAAATACAGTTCGACACTACATCTGTAAGTGCATGTTAAAGCTCTACCATGCAAAGTCAAAGCCATTTATCAACAACATTCAGAAATGCCGCCGGCTTCTCTGGGCCTGAGATCATCTAAGATGGACTGATGCAAAGTAGAAAAGTGTTCTGTGGTCTGACGAGTCCACATTTCAAATTGTTTTTGGAAATATTCGACATCCTGTCGTATGGACCAAAGGGGAAGCGAACCATCCAGACTGTTATCGACGGAAAGTTCAAAAGCCAGCATCTGTGATGGTATGGGGATGCATTAGTTCCCAAGGCATGGGTAACTTACACATCTGTGAAGGCACCATTAATGCTGAAAGGTACATACAGGTTTTGGTACAACATATGCTGCCATCCAAGCGCCTTCTTTTTTATGGACGCTCCTGCTCATTTGAGCAAGACAATACCAAGCCATATTCAGCACGTGTTACAACAGTGTGGCTTCGTAAAAAAAAGAGTGCGGGTATTTTCCTGGCCCGCTTGCAGTCCAGACCTGTCTCCCATCGAAAATGTGTGGCGCATTATGAAGCGTAAAATACTACAGCGGAGACCCCAGACTGTTGAAGGACTGAAGCTCTACATAAAACAAGAATGGGAAAGAATCCCACTTTCAAAGCTTCAACAATTAGTTTCCTCAGTTCCCAAACGTTTATTGAGTGTTTAAAGAAAAGGTGATGTAACACAGTGTTGAACATGCCCTTTCCCAACTACTTTGGCACGTGTTGCAGCTAAGAATTTCTAAGTTAATTATTATTTGCAAAAAACAAAAAGTTTATGAGTTTGAAAATCAAATATCTTGTCTTCGTAGTGCATTCAATTGAATATGGGTTGAAACGGATTTGCAAATCATTGAATTCTGTTTATATTTACATCTAACACAAATTCCCAACTCATATGGAAACGGGGTTTGTACTTAATTCTCATTGTGTTCATTTATATTTGGATTTTATTTTGTGTTGAAAATAAAAATAAAGACATTTAAAAATATTTTTGGGAGAAATCTTTCCTTGCAGCCCAGCCTCACTCAGACTCTGCATCCAGTGGCCCCCAGGTAAATTGAGTTCGAGACCCCTGCCCTAGAAAATGTGCTTGTGGATGATCTTGCAAAGTTGGACCAGAACTGCGCAAAGGTGAAGGCCTGAAACAACCTGCTCTGTATACTGGGAAGAAATGGGGGGCAGCCGCTTTTTACAATGCAAACCTCGGCACTGGCCCTGGCATACGCCGCTGCGGAATACCGTGCCCCTGTCTGGTCAAAGTCAGCCCATATGCACTAAGTCAGGGGCGCTCACACTTTTTCTGCAGGCGAGCTACTTTTCAATTGACCAAGTCGAGGAGATCTACCTCATTCCTATTTATAATTTATATTTATTTATTTATGAAAGAGACATTTTTGTTAACAAGTTAATGGTCTTGAATGATAATACAAGCATGTTTAACACACATAGATTCCTTTCTTTCATGAAGACAAGAATATAAGTTGGTGTATTTGATTCTGATGACTTGCATTGATTGGAATTAGACAGTGGTGTTGATAACGTCCGCATTTTCAAATGGAGGAAAAAAAAAGTCCTCCTTTCTGTCCAATACCACATGAAAGTGGTTGGATTAGGCATCTCATTTGTCCAACTTGCATACCCGTTTTTAAACACTTTGTTATGAGAGTAGCATATGTGTGTGGCCCTTTAATGTCTGGCAGCAGGTGAGTGACGTCAGTGAGAGTGCGGGTGGGCAAGCAAGTGAGAAAGCGGTCGCTGAGGGCGGGGGAGAAATACATTGGCATCAAACGCCGTAGCTTGCTAGCTTGTGCACGCTAGCTTTCTGAGACTCTTATTTTGTTAGCACAGGCAGGATGAAACAGGTCTTTTATGGTGAAGACAGGAACTGTGCAGTCGGTCTTTAGAGTTTTGACAGTAGGTACGGAGTCTCTAGAAATAAAATGTGTTTCTCTGCGTCCGCCCTGTTAGTGATTTTTTTCTTAAATATGAGCTCGCAGCAGCCAGTGTCATCTCACAAGATCCTCGGGTGCCGAGAATGTCAAACAACTGACGAAAGTGAAGTCTTGGTATGATTGATGATTGCTCATTTTTATGTATATTTTTTAATGCCTGGCTTGAGATCGACTGACACACCCTCCGAGATCGACCAGTCGATCGCGATCGACGTAATGGGCACCCCTGCACTAAGTGGACATCAAACTCAACTCAACCATGTGCTTTACAACTGGGACCGCCGTTCAACATCCCTCCCCTGGCTCCCTGTCTTATATAACATTGCACACACACACACACACACACACACACACACACACACACACACACACACACACTGGTTATCATTGGAAAGGGGACCAAGTTTTTGATCATCACCTGTGGGGACCACCCTTTCTAGAGGTTGTGGAGGCATAAAAAATGAGGTAAAATGGCCACTGCCCAGTTACTTTATACACATCTTTAAATCTCTGGATTGATGAAGTAATGTGCTGATCATTCTTACCGGGGACCCTGGGGAAAAAGAGTTAATATGGTTCATGGGGACCAAATTGAAATAATTTTGCATAATTCACACAAATTTGTACGTGATTACTGAGGACCATTTAAAACAAAAAAAGTTCAAATGAAATATGACATTATCCTCAGAATACAGCACTACAGCTGTCCACTTATAGGAAGTTTCACCACTTCAATGAACCAGCTACAGCCCGATGAGGGGGCTGCTGTGCAAATGTCTCACACTCAAACAAGTAAACATTTTTTATGGGCCAAAGCTTAAAAATCACTTCAGAATGGATCTGACTATCATTTAAAAAAGTTTCCCTTAAGGCAGCGTTTCTCAAAGTGTGGGGCGGGCCCCACTGGTGGGGGATAGAGAGATGACAGGTGGGGCGCGAGGAACGGGAAGAAATTTCACTTAAAAATTTTTATTTAATTATTATATTCTTGGATTTTTTCTTTTTTACTATGCTTTCATTTTCTATACACGCTGTAAAACACTTTGAGATTCTGTCTGTGAAATCCGCTATATAAATAAATGTAAATTACTTATTTTTCCTCTAGGCTTTAAATTTCTTGGTGGGAGCGAAAGTTTGACAGACATAGCAACAGTAACTAATGGGGGCGGGGCTAAGTGGAACAATCTTTCACGTGGATGGGTAGCAGGCTAATGTGTGGACCACAATTACACAAAATGGATAAATTTGTGACTCGCACCTCATAGTTCCTCGAGCCAGAGCCAGCGCCTGCAGAGGAACAAAACTCCGACTGGCTTAATCAACCAAAAAGCCAACCGAAAAGAAAATATGATTCACGGCAACGGTGGTGGGGGCAGAGGAGAGAACCCTGTGTGTTCTGTGTCTAAAACCGTTCGCAGCAGACAGCATGAGACCCAACAAATTAAAGAGACACATATAGACCACACACCCCAATCACGTCAATAAGCCACTTGATTTATTTCAAAGAAAACTGGCAGAGTAGTTATTTTATTTATTGTTGAACTTGATGCAAGTTATACCACAGCTGCACAGTTATTTTATTTATTATTGAACTTAATGTTATTTTATGTTATTGAGTTTGAATGTATACAACTTGAATGTTACTTGATGTTCAATAAATTTGAAAATGTTATGCTTGGCATTAGCGTTCTGTTGGGGCGATGGAGGCAGGTGGGGCTTGAAAACTCCCCCTTGTCCAAAGTGGGGGATGACAAAAAAAGCTTGAGAACCACTGCCTTAAGGGGACCTGTTTTTTGTCCCCATAACGTCAGAGGTCCCCTAAAGATGACTGTGTAAACAGAGCGATGTCCCCATTAAGTAGCCATTGCCAGAACACACACACACACACATTCTTGTATTTGTTACCTTCTCGAGACCTCCAAAAAATGCCTACCTCTAGTATTTTAATAGGTCTTAATTTTATTCAACGCATGTAAAAATTTTGCAAGAAAATTTTAACATTTATGCAATATTATGATAAAAGTTGGAATTTTACTCACTAACAGTTGCAATTTTACAAAACAAGCTTAAAATGTTGGCAATTTTATGAAGACACACACACACACGCACGCACGCACGCACGCACGCACGCACGCACACACACACACACACACAGACACACTCTCTTGTATTTTTTACCTTTTTGAGACCTCCAAAAAATGCCTACCTCTAGTATTATAATAAGTCTTAATTTTATTCAACGCAAGTAAAAATTTTGCACGAAAATTTTAACATTTGTGCAATATTATGATAAAAGTTGGAATTTCACTAAGTAACGGTTGCAATTTTACAAGACAAGCTTGAAATGTTGGCAATTTGATGAAAAGACACACACTTACACACAGACACACACACACACACACACACACACACACACATTCTTGTATTTGTTGCAATTTTACAAGACAAGATTGAAATGTTGGCAATTTTATGAAAAGACACACACTTACACACACACACACGCATGAACACACGCACGCACACACATACGTGTTTGGGTGACATATGAGGACTTATGACAAAAACGTGACATATGGGGACATGCCTTTCCAATGGTCCTACAGGCCTGGGACTCAGACGGTTAGTGAACCAGAATTTTAGAAACACAGTGGTCTATTGAGATTTTTGCAACTCTTTTGTTTTTTTCTGAACCTGATTTTTATGGTACATATGAGGACTTGTCAGGTTTAGGTGACAAATGAAGACCAGAGTGTTTAAGATTTCAAGTTTATGTGACATATGATGACCATGACGTCACAGAGTGTTTAAGATTTCAGGTTCATGTGACATATGATGACCATGACATCACAGAGTGTTTAAGATTTCAAGTTCATGTGACATATGATGACCATGACGTCACAGAGTGTTTAAGATTTCAAGTTTGTGAAATATGACAACCATGACATCACAGAGTGTTAAAGATTTCAGGTTCATGTGACATATGAGGCTAATGACATCAGAGACTTAACAAAACCACCTGAGTTGGTTTAGTTGATGTGTTGTCATTTAAAAAAAAAATCCCAATCCCATGCTACTGTAATCTACAACCAAGAAGAGTTTAAAAGAAACATGGGTAAAAATGTAATTGTCGACTAAGTGTAACTGAATTGTTTTTGTGGATTTTGTCGCTAAGAATTATCTGGAATAAATACAAAACGCCTGCTGTTTATTTTGCTTTTTTAATTGCTGGTAACATACTCAAACTACCACAGAAGATGTGGGAAAACATTTTTTTTCCCTTTTTTTAATATAATTCTGTTATGGATGTAGTACTTGATGTCAAGCCAATCTCTGTCCTGTAGAGCTACTAGTTCTTTATGGAGGCAGGCTTCACAATCTTTTTTACCTGGTACTTTGTTGCCAGTTACAAAATGCAACATGTGTCATTCAACTGCTTCCACTTCTTCCCCTTTGCAGTTGTCATAAAGGAGACAAAATACAATTTCTTACTGAAGGAATAATGACTATAACACAGTGAAAAGGTGCAAAACGTAATATAATATTCTAGTAAATGATGTAGATTATTTATTCACCCCGCTTTGGAGTGGACCAAGTGGAAGAAGCTTGAGACATACCCACTTCCAGCGATTTGTCCTGCTTTCAATCTGAAAGGAAGAATTAGAAAACTGTAAAAGTAAACATTTAACATATTGTGCTTTGTGAAGCAGCGGAGTATGTGTTGTCCGTCTATTTATCAATAATGCAGACGAGGAGTGTTGGCTGAGTTCTTAACATTTGCTTTCAGAGCGTGCATATCACAACATACAAGATGCCGTCATGGCGACACAACCTATACCGGGCTACCGCGCATGCTCGTCACTCCTGTTGCATGCTGGGTAGGGTAGTTCTTTTTTCCCCTGGCTCATAACATCACAATATAGTACCATGTATATGCGTTCAGTTTATCAAAGCACCAAGCAAACAGATATGGTCATAATTATTTTAAGTGCACTACGCAGAATAAACACAACATTATTAATATTGCTAGTAAGGATAATTTGATCAAAAATTCCCTAAAACAGCCCACTACCTATAATATAAGTTTTTTAAACATAAGATCCCTGATAAAAAAAAATGTTTCTGCTGTTACCTCAGAAATTGCCTGTTCAGAAGTTATGATTGTGGCTCAGAGATTTGTATGTAGATTATATTTATTTTCCATAACAGGATAACTTAAATACCCTGGCAGTGGCAATAAGCTTAAATGTTTGTATTTACATTTTTTGAGTTGATTTTCATAAAATTTGCTATTTAACTGCTACTGTTTAACAAGGACTGATTTAAATTGTGTTTGCACGACAAATGTTTAGGCGCTTTTGTTCATGTGGGAGAATATTCCAATAAAGGTGCACTACACACTACTTTTGAATTCATTATTGGGCTTTGCGTATACAATGCATTTAATCGCGATTAATAAGAGAAATAGTGCGATTAACTTCGATTAAAAATTTTAATCATTGCCCAGCCCTAATATATATACAAACCCCGTTTCCATAAAAGTTGGGAAATTGTGTTAGATGTAAATATAAACTGAATACAATGATTTGCAAATCCTTTTCAAGCCATATTCAATTGAAAGCATTACAAAGACAACATATTTGATGTTCAAACTCAAACTTTTTTTTTTTTGCAAATAATAATTAACTTTGAATTTCATGGCTGCAACACGTGCCAAAGTAGTTGAGAAAGGGCATGTTCACCACTGTGTTACATCAAATTTTCTTTTAACAACACTCAATAAACGTTTGGGAACTGAGGAAACTAATTGTTGAAGCTTTGAAAGTAGAATTCTTTACCATTCTTGCTTGATGTACAGCTTAAGTTGTCGTGTTTTACGCTTCATAATGCGCTACACATTTTCGATGGGAGACATGTCTGGACTGCAGGCGGGCCAGGAAAGTACTCGCACTCTTTTACTACGAAGACACGCTGTTGTAACACGTGGCTTGGCATTGTTTTGCTGAAATAAGCAGGGGCGTCCATGATAATGTTGCTTGGATGACAACATATGTTGCTCCAAAACCTGTATGGACCATTCAGCATTAATGGTGCCTTCTCAGATGTGTAAGTTACCCATGCTTTGGGCACTAATACACCCCCATACCATCACACATGCTGGCTTTTGAACTTTGCGCCGGATGGTTATTTTCCTCTTTGTTCCGGAGAACACCACGTCCACAATTTCCATATATAATTTGAAATGTGGACTCGTCAGACCACAGAACACTTTTCCACTTTGCATCAGTCCATCTTAGATGAGCTCGGGCCCAGCGAAGCCCGCGGCGTTCCTCTGTCTTGTTGATAAATGGCATTTGCTTTGCATAGTAGAGTTTTAACTTGCATTTACAGATGTAGCGACCAACTGTAGTAACTGACAGTGGTTTTCTGAAGTATTTCTGAGCCCATGTGGTGATATCTTTTACACACTGATGTCGGTTTTTAATGCAGTACATCGCTTACGTGCAGTGATTTCTCCAGATTCTCTGAACCTTTTGATAATTTTACGGACCGTAGATGGTAAAATCCCTAAATTCTTTGCAAAAAAAATGTTTAGCAGTTTTAACATCAAATATGTTGTCTTTGTAGCATATTCAACAGAATTGGGGTTGAAAATTCTTTGCAAATCATTGTATCCTGTTTATATGTACATCTAACACAATTTCCCAACTCATATGGAAACGGGGTTTGAATGTATTTATATATACATAGCCTATTATTTGCGCACTATTTACAAGTTATGTACCAAAAACACGACCACCGAAAAAATACTTTGATCAATGAAAACAGCGCTGCAGAAACCGGCTGTAAACAAGAGGCACTGCATTTTCTGAATTGAAACACTCATTTTAAAGGTTTGACATTAACATTTTAACACACACTAATCTGGTTCAGAAAATATGAGGACCTTATATGAAACACACCTAGGTCTTTCTTGGTTCAAACAATATGAGGACATGACGAGTGCTCACATGTAGAATTTATGTTGTTGACTTGTAACATCTCCTGTTTTGCTAAACATGAGTTCCAAACTCCCTACTGACTAACATGGATGTACCCTTACGAAAATGTTGTCATATAAACTGATCTGTGAGAGATTAAAATTAATAAATGTCTTTCAAAATATAGGTTGGGTCAAATTTAGAGCAGATATAGTAAAAATAGACATGTAATAACCTGTTGGAGGGATGAAGTCGGTTTATGGCTGTCATCTGAATCTAGAGAATGTTGAGATAGAACCTCAACAGTTGGTTTCTGCAACAAAAAACAAAAATATAATGTCATAACTAATTAATTATAACAGTCTCACCACTTTTTGTTGATAAAAATCTGAGCATACAATGCCAGATAAAGGGTAAAGATTATTACAGAGTTTCAGCTCTTAGACAATTCATTAAGAATGTAACACACACAAAAATCTGGTTCAGAAAATATGAGGACATGAATTGAGACACTCATTTTAAAGCTTTGACATTAACATTGTAACACACATTTTCAGGTTCAGAAAATATGAGGACCTTATATGAAACACACCTAAGTCTTTCTTGCTTCAAACAATATAAGGACATGACGAGTGCTCACATGTAGAATTTATGTTGTTGACTTGTAACATCTCCTGTTTTGCTAAACATGAGTTCTAAACTTTCTACTGACTAACATGGATGTACCCTTGCGAAAAAGTTGTCATATAAACTGATCTGTGAGAGATTAAAATAAATAAATGTCTTTCAAAATGTAGGTTGGGTCGAATTTAGAGCAGATATAGTAAAAATAGACATGTAATAACCTGTTGGAGGGATGAAGTCAGTTAATGGCTCACATCTGAATCTGGAGAATGTTGAGATGGAACCTCAACAGTTGGTTTCTGCAACAAAACACAAAAATATAATGTCAGAACTAATTAATTATAACATTATCAGCACTTTTTGTTGATAAAACTCTGAGCATACAATGCCAGATAAATAGTAAAGATTATTACAGAGTTTCAGCTCTTAGACAATTAATTAAGAATATAAAACACACTAAAATCTGGTTCAGAAAATATGAGGACCTGAATTGAAACACACATTTTAAAGCTTGGACATTAACATTGTAACACACACTAATCTGGTTTAGAAAATATGAGGACCTTATATGAAACACACCTAAGTCTTTCTTGGTTCAAACAATATAAGGACATGACGAGGGGTCACATGTAGAATGTATGTTGTTGACTTGTAACATCTCCTGTTTTGCTAAACATGAGTTCCAAACTCCTTACTGACTAACATGGATGTACCCTTACGAAAATGTTGTCATATAAACTGATCTGTGAGAGATTAAAATTAATAAATGTCTTTCAAAATATAGGTTGGGTCACATTTAGAGCAGATATAGTAAAAATAGACTTGTAATAACCTGTTGGAGGGATGAAGTCGGTTTATCGCTCACATCTGAATCTGGAGAATGTTGAGATAGAACCCCAACAGTTGGTGTCTGCAACAAAACACAAAAATATAATGTCAGAACTAATTAATTATAACATTAACAACCACTTTTGGTTGATAATATTCTGATCATATAATTCTACATAAACAGTAAAGATTATTATAGCGTTTTAGCTCTTAGACTATTATTTAAGAATGTAACATTCACTAAAATGTGGTTCAGAAAATATGAGGACCTGGATTGAAACACTCATTTTAAAGCTTTGAATTAAACATTGTAACACACACTAATGTGGTTCAGAAAAATATGAGGACCTTATATGAAACACACTGAAGTCTTTTTTAGTTCAAACAATATGAGTACATGACAAGTGATCACATATAGAATTCATGTTGCTGACCTGTAACATCTCCTGTTTTGCTAAACATGAGTTGTAAATTCCACAGACTAACATGGATGTACGCTTAAAAAATGTTGTCATATAAACTGATCTGTGAGAGGTTAAAAGGATTAAATGTCTTTTGAAGTATAGGTTGTGTCAAGTTTTTAGCAGATATAGGGCAGCACGGTGGGTCAGGGGTTAGTGCATGTGCGTCACAAATCGAAGGTCCTGAGTAGTCCTGAGTTAAATCCTGGGCTCGTGATCTTTCTGTGTGGAGTTTGCATGTTCTCCCCGTGACTGCGTGGGTTCCCTCCGGGTACTCCGGCTTCATCTTACCTCCAAAGACATGCACCTGGGGATAGGTTGATTGGCAACACTTAATTGGCCCTAGTGTGTGAATGTGAGTGTAAATGTTGTCTATTTGTGTTGGCCGTGTAATGAGGTGGCGACTTGTCCAGGGTGCACTCCGCCTTCCGCCCGAATGCAGCTCAGATAGGCTCAAGCACACCCCGCCAACCCAAAAAAGGGACAGGTAGTAGAAAATGGATGGATGGATGGATAGTAAAATAGTCAAGAAATAACCTGTTGGAGGGATGAAGTCGGTTTATCGCTCACATGAATCTGGAGAATGTTGTGATAGAACATCAACAGTTGGTGTCTGCAACAAAACACATAAAAATAATGTTAGAACTTATTAATTATAACATTATCAGCACTTTTTGTTGTTAACATTATGAGCATATAATGCCAGATAAATAGTAAAGATATTTATAGAGGGTTTCTGTCTCTTGTCCCGCTCATGTCTTGAGATGAACTTCCCTCGGTACTTGACCACAAAATAACTTTTTTAAATTGATGCAAGAACAAATACACCATATCCTGATAAAACAGTTTATCAATTAACAATGTTTGGAGAATCTATTTTAAAAAAGGAATAATTATAGTCGTTACTTGACTAAAAATTCAATTACAAACAGAATTACTCTTTCATAAATGTAAATAATTATTAAATTAAGTACAAACCCCGTTTCCATATGAGTTGGGAAATTGTGTTAGATGTAAATATAAACAGAATACAATGATTTGCAAATCTTTTTCAAGCCATATTCAGTTGAATATGCTACAAAGACAACATATTTGATGTTCAAACTGATAAACATTTTTTTGGTGCAAATAATCATTATCTTTAGAATTTGATGCCAGCAACACGCAACAAACAAGTTGGGAAAGGTGGCAATAAATACTGATAAAGTTAAGAAACGCTCATCAAACACTTATTTGGGACATCCCACAGGTGCGAAGGCTAATTTGGAACAGGTGGGTGCCATGATTGGGTATAAAAACAGCTTCCCAAAAAATGCTCAGTCTTTCACAGGAAAGGATGGGGCGAGGTACACCCCTTTGTCCACAGCTGCGTGAGCAAATAGTCAAACAGTTTAAGAAAAACGTTTCTCAAAGTGCAATTGCAAGAAATTTAGGGATTTCAACATCTACGCTCCATAATATCATCAAAAGGTTCAGAGAATCCGGAGAAATCACTCCACGTAAGCGGCATGTCTGGAAACTAACATTGAATAACCGTGACCTTCCATCCCTCAGACGGCACTGTATCAAAAACCGACATCAATCTCTAAAGGATATCACCACATGAGTTCAGGAACACTTCAGAAAACCACTGTCACTAAATACAGTTTGTTGCTATATCTGTAAGTGCAAGTTAAAGCTCTATTATGCAAAGCGAAAGCCAATTATCAACATCCAGAAACGCCGCCGGCTTCTCTGGGCCCGAGATCATCTAAGATGGGCTGTTGCAAAGTGGAAAGGCGTTCTGTGGTCTAACGAGCCCACATTTCAAATTATTTTTGGAAATATTGGACACCGTTTCATCCGGACCAAAGGGGAAGCGAACCATCCAGACTGTTATCGACGCAAAGTTCAAAAGCCAGCATCTGTGATGGTATGGGGGTGCATTAGTGCCCAAGGCATGGGTAACTTACACATCTGTAAGTTACCCATCTGTTTGGAACAACATTTGCTGCCATTTAAGTGCCGACTTTTTCATGTACGCCCCTACTTATTTCAGCAAGACAATGCCAAGCCACATTCAGCACGTGTTCAGCTTCATAAAAAAAGAGTGCAGGTACTTTCCTGGCCGGCCTGCAGTCCTATCAAAAATGTGTGGTGCATTATGAAGCATAAAATAGGACAGCGGAGACCCCGGACTGTTGAACGACTGAAGCTCTACATAAAACAAGAATGGGAAAGAATTCCACCTTCCAAGCTTCAACAATTAGTTTCCTCAGTTCCCAAATGGTTATTGAGTGTTGTTGAAAGAAAAGGTGATGTAACACAGTGGTGAACATGCCCTTTCCCAACTACTTTGGCACGTATTGCAGCCATGAAATTCTAAGTTAATTATTATTTGTAAAAAAAAATATTCCGTTTGGATTTACATCTAACACAATTTCCCAGCTCATATGGAAACGGGGTTTGTAATTAATGTGTTACTTGAAAAAGAAAAGTTTTAAATATCTAGCATATGCAGTTGAGAGACATTTCATGAGAGCAGAGTGTGTGTGTGCCTTTAAAAAGCTGTGCCTTTTGCCAAGTGACGTGGGACTTCAGCGCCCAGACATAGCAGAATAGTTCAGCTGTATTTTTTAGCTTAGCAGTGGCAGTTAAGATAGTTCTGTTGAATGTTTTTGTTTGCGTGTGGATGAGGCCTCTTTCTATTTGATATCGTGTTCGTAATTACTTCCGGGGGTTGCTTTCATTAGTAAAAAGATATTACCTGCACTAAACCTTTTGTGCTTCTAACGCTGTCTTGTTGACATACAATCACATCAAAAGTAGCATGCCACATTACATAAAACGAATCGTAACAGCGTTGTAGCGTACATAAAAGTTATTAGATTACTCGTTACCGGTAAAAGTAACAGCATTAGTAACATCGTTTTCATATACCGCTGTTATACCATCCATCCATCCATCCATCATGTTCCGCTTTTCCGAGGTGGGGTCGCGGTGGCAGCAGCTTAAGCAGGGAAGCCCAGACTTCCCTCTCCCCAGCCACTTCGTGTAGCTCTTCCCGGGGGATCCCGAGGCGTTCCCAGGCCAGCCGGGAGACATAATCATCCCAACGTGTCCTGGGTCTTCCCCGTGGCCTCCTACCGGTTGGACGTGCCCTAAACACCTCCCTAGGGAGGCGTCCGGGTGGCATCCTGACCAGATGCCCGAACCACCTCATCTGGCTCCTCTCGATGTGAAGGAGCAGCGGCTTTACTTTGAGTTCCTCCCGGATGGCAGAGCTTCTCACCCTATCTCTAAGGGAGAGACCCAAACTCATTTGGGCCGCTTGTACCCGTGATCTTATCCTTTCGGTCATGACCCAAAGCTCATGACCATAGGTGAGGATGGGAACGTAGATCGACCGGTAAATTGAGAGCTTTGCCTTCCGGCTCAGCTCCTTCTTCACCACAACGGATCGATACAACGTCCGCATTACCGAAGACGCCACACCGATCCGACTGTCGATCTCACCATCCACTCTTCCCCCACTCGTGAACAAGACTCCGAGGGGCCATAGAGGTCGGGTGCATTGTGAACTGGGCGGCAGCCGAAGGCAGGGCACTTGGCGGTCCGATCCTCGGCTACAGAAGCTAGCTCTTGGGACGTGGAACGCTGTTATTCCAAACACTTCTAATTAAAGCCATATAATACAACCTCTATTAGACAGTAAGGAAATGATCCAAATGAGATGTTGATACAGTTACCATTGATATGATACATAACAAGACATACCTTTCCAATCATTGATCCACTGGGCCTTAAAACAAGACTTGTCACATCCAGATCAAATAAACTCGGTGGCTTCAGCCTCAGGATTACGTCTCGCTCTTCTTTTGGACACGATGTCTACATCATGTGTTGATGCGCCTAACAAATCCAAACATAAAAATGAAAAAAGTCAGTGACACAGAAATAAAACAAAGAACTAAACCCTTCAAAAACTGTTAAATTTAGGCTCAATGCAGACATGAAGCTTCTCAAACAAAGAACTAATGTAACAATATCAGTAACATGCCAACTCCACAGTGCTTATCAGCTTGACATATTTGTATTTGAGAAAAAGTATAAACAATTTGAAGAACTCTAGTCTGTCTTGTTTAAAATTAAGAAAAGGTTTACTAGCATAGTGATCAAGGGTGATGGGTCAAATGCAGAGAATAATTTCACCACACCTAGTGTGTGACAATCACTGCTACTTACAATCTTCCATGCAACTTTAAAAAAAAAAAATTTAAATGCCTTGGCCTTGGCCCAGAACTGAAATGCTTAATTTAACCTCATAAAATCAAATCTGATTGCAATTAATAAAAACAAACATTTAACTGTTGTTTATAATGAATTATTTTCCTATGTTAAAAAACATTGGTCTATTTAATTACGTTAAACTCCATTTTATGCTCACCTGATTCAACCATGCTGTCGAAGACTGTCAAAGATGGTTTGTGGCCAAGATAGATGTCCCCCTCCGGTGATGCAGGTCCCGGAAGTGATGTTCACTGAGCGCTCTGTTGTGCTCAAAATCGTGTGTGAAGTTTTGTATTTCGATTATAAATGGTCCTTTTGGAAAACCCTTTTTATATATATATTCAATATTAAGTGTGATACGTGAGCTGTATAACTTCCATGATGAAAATAGTGAACTAGTGATTTAGCCCTCTGTTAGGATCCGACATCATCCACTGGCCAATCAGGCAGCGCCTAACTGAAAATTGGACCAATCAGACGCCGAGACTCTTCAGAGTGGGCGGAAGTAACCATCTTGAACACAATGTAAAGTGAATACCTCCAAAAACAATCGCCAATTGAATCCAAAATTTGTCCTAAAGATAAAAATACCTAAATCATGTGCTATTATAACCATTTGAAAATATTAAATACTGTATGTAGTTTGAATTGCATTTGAATTATTGCCTTAGTCTCAATCAAGGTTTATGCAAAAACCTACATTTCAGGCACATTTAAATTAATTATTGTGCGGCATTGTATTTTAGTCAACATAATAGCAAAAAGCCCAATACAGTAAAATACTGTATCAAACCAATTAAATCATCACCATAATCCCTTTATTACTAACTGTCTAGCCCAAATCCTCTCCAGATAAACCAAATGAATAGATAAAACTAACATAAAAAAGGTTGAGATCATCAGATCAGTTGAACATGTGTTATTTGATTTAGAATTCAAAAGTATGTTTATTGCTGTAATGATTAGATGTTTTTCAAAATGTTGGAGTGTGTGAGTTTCTGACCCACATGACATATGAGGACATATGACATATGAGGACAAGTGTGTGTGTGTGTGTGTCATAATAGCAAAGATGGCCACTAGGGGCAAAATCGAAGGTGAGCAAAAAAATTAAACACACTTTCACACACTTTTTCTGAAAATTTGACAAATGAAGACTTCAGAGATTTTTGGTCTGGGAACATGCTGGGAGGGTCTAGAACACGATAGCATTGCGGGAAATATGGGGACATGGAAAATGTCCCCATATTTCAACAGGTCCTCATATGTAAGGTGAAATTTCATAAAAATGTCCCCATATGTCACTTTGACAAACGCGCACGAACGCACACACACACGCACACACACACACACACACACACACACACACACACACACACACGCACACACACACACATTCTTGGATTTGTCACAATCTTGAGACCTCCCAAAAATGCCTGCCTCTAGTATTTTAATCGGTCTTAATTTTATTCAACGCATGTAAAAATTTTGCAAGAACATTTTAACATTCGTGCAATATTATGATAAAAGTTGGAATTTTACTCAGTAACAGTTGCAATTTTACAAAAAAAGCTTAAAATGTTGGCAATTTTATGAAAAGAGTCGTAATTGTACTCGGCAAAAGTCACAATTCTATAAGAAAACTTAAAAATGTTGGCAATATTATAATAATAATCGGAATTTTACTTGGCAAAGTTATGACAAAAGTTGTAATTATACTCAAAAAGTGTCCCTATTTAGAAGAACAACAAATAAAATGGCAATATTGTGATAAAAGTGAATTTATACATTTTATATGACACATGTCACAATTTTGCAATACAAATGAAAACATTTACATTAAAAAGTAATAATTTTACGAGAAAATACAGCAATATTACAGAAATAGAAAGAATAAGAGAAATTGTTCCAAATTGTATTAAAAAAAAAGTCAACATAATAACATCAACACAGTTAATTATTTTTATTTTTGATTTTTTTGTTTGTAATTGTTTTTAAATTTCATTATTTACTTTAAGTTATTACAGTCCATCTCTATGTACATACTTGTTTTATTAATTTTGGCCAAAGGGGCTGCATTTCAATGATTATTTTAATTACACTTGTTATTTCATATGTTGACCCGAGGGGATCACTTTTAAAACCGACACACAGTCAATTTGAAAAATCCCTCCTTTTTGGGACCACCCTAATTTTGATAGATTTCACCACCAGGGATGCAAATGAGACATTCTCTATTAGATGCAATGGTTTTTCCATATTGGGACCATGATGTATGTCCTAATTTGTTCATATGGAAGGTACTTTTCCTTGTTGATGTCTCAAGAAGGGTAGAAACACACACACGCACGCACACACACACACACACACACACACACACACACACACTCACACACACACACACACGCACACACATACACACATCAGGCGAGTAGCATTTACTCGCCTGATGCTCTAAAAGCCGAAGACTCTTTCATCTTCCAATTCACAGAGATATTTTCCACCCCCCTCTGCCCATCTCCCATCCAGAAAACCAATCTGGAAGAACATCCCTCCAGCCGACTATGACACCCAAACAGCTTGGAAAAATGAATAAGAGTCCAATGAGGTCCAAAGTAAACATCTGATTTCAGACCCTACCAAACAGGCCCTCGGCACCAACCTCCCATGGAGACAGTGGGCAATGCTTTGTAAATTCAGTACTGAACAAGGCCTCTGCGAGTGGGGGCGACAACTGCTTGACTAAAAGACTTAGCATTCACTCAATACATTATAAAACCATGTACAAATATACATAAAGAAATCCTACATACATCCTACATGGGATGGTTTAGTTAGTATGAATTGTTTTAGTTAGTTTGTTCACCCGGGATGCAAACGGACCACTCTGGACAGGAGGTGTAGGTAGGAGCATGGTTTATTCTTGAAAAATCAAAGAGGTACAAAAAACAGAAATCAAACCGACGGAACAACGTGCCGATCGCACTTGAAGCTAAGGCTACTACTTTGCATGGACTAAAGATAAGTAGTACTCACGTAACAGGAGCATGAAGAGCACAAAGAAGCCAGGCTTAAATAATGCCTCTGATTAGTGCTCAGGGAACATGTGAGCGTCCCGAACACCAATCGAATACAGGTGAAATAAATAGGTAGCCAAAACAAATTCAAGGGTACACAAAACAGGAACTGAGGGAGTCCAACTACTAACAGAAGATAACAAAACATGATCCGGGCGACGGATCAAGACAAAGTAATGGTTCTTTGGTCAAAATATAGCAAAGATTAACTTTCCCAGACTGTTTTCAAGCTACTTTCTGACCTTCTCTTAAAGAAGAACATTATCACCAGACCTATGTAAGCATCAAAATATACCTTGATGTTGCAGAAAAAAGACCATATGTTTTTTTAACCGATTTCTGAACTCTAAAAGGGTGAATTTCGCAATTGAAATGCCTTTCAATTGTTCGCTGTCGCAGCAATGACCTTTCACCCATGACGTCACAACAGGAAGCAATCCGCCATTTTCTCAAACACATTACACGCACCATGTCAAATCAGCTCTGTTGTTTTCCATTTTTTCGACTGTTTTCCGTACCTCGGAGACATTATGCCTCGTCGGTGTGTTGTCTGAGGGTGTAACAACACGAACAGAAACGGTTTCAAGTTGATTTACGTGGTGTGTGCTACTCAGATATATCAATGGTTACGACATGCTAATTGATGCTAACATACTATTTCTGCTAGCTGTATGTACATATTGCATCATTATGCCTCATTTGTAGCTATATTTGCATCCAGCCTTTCCCTCCACCCACATTTAATGTCAAACAAACACATACCTATCGACGGATTCAAGTTGCACCAGTGGTCAAAAGATGCGAAAGTCCATCGATTGTTCTGCACACTTTACCGACGATATCGATGCTACGACAGAAATGGCAAGAATGTGTGGATATCCTGCGACACTCAAAGCAGATGTATTTCCAACCATAAAGTCAACGAAATCACACAGGTGAGTTTTGTTCATGTTATTGACTTATGTACTAATCAGACATATTTGCTCAAAGGATGACTGCAAGCTAATCGATGCTAACATGCCATTTAGGCTAGCTGTACGTACATATTGCATTATTATGCCTCATTTGTAGCTATATTTGCATCCAGCCTTTCCCTCCACCCACATTTAATGCCAAACAAACACATACCAATGGACGGATTCAAGTTGCACCAGTGGTCAAAAGATGCAATCGTTGGTTAGAAGGCGATCGCCTAATTCGTCCTCGTTGCCTCTGTCTGTCGTGATATGGCTCAATAGCTTCAGTTTCTTCTTCAATTTCGTTTTCGCTATCTGCCACCACACTCCAACCATCCGTTTCAATACATGCGTAATCTGTTGAATCGCTTAAGCCGCTGAAATCTGAGTCTGAATCCGAGCTAATGTCGCTATACCTTTCTGTTCTATCCGCCATGTTTGTTTGTATTGGCATCACGCAGTGACGTCACAGGAAAATGGACGGGTGGATATAGCGATGCTGAAAATCAGGCACTTTGAAACAGTTTTTCGGGATATTGTGTGATGGGTAAAATTTTTCAAAAAACTTTGAAAAATAA
This sequence comes from Nerophis ophidion, assembly GCF_033978795.1. Classification (NCBI taxonomy): domain Eukaryota; kingdom Metazoa; phylum Chordata; class Actinopteri; order Syngnathiformes; family Syngnathidae; genus Nerophis; species Nerophis ophidion. The sequence goes on from NC_084611.1 coordinate 67,799,974, forward strand.
AATAAGCCACTGAGAACTGATTTTTATTGGTTTTAACCCTTCTGAAATTGTGATAATGTTCCCCTTTAAGGATGCATCGTTCTTATTTACATAGCTCCACTTTGACAACCTTTTCTCCCCCTCATCCATTTTTTAGTTAGCGCTTCCATACCAAGTCTACTGACAGATATGAATCTAGAACTATATGCTAATTAGTAATAGAAATGGCAACAGCAGAAGATACATGTACAGACTCTTTCCAAAAAAAATTGAATATCATGGAAAAGTGTATTTATTTCCATAATTCCATTTAAAACGTTAAACTTTCATTGATTATAGATTCAGGACCCACAACTTAAACAATGTCAAGTATTTAGTTGTTTATATGTACATAATTTGGGCCTTCAGCTCAGAAAACCCAAAATAACAGGATTTCAAAAAAATGTTGCACTGTGAAGAAATCAGTCAAAATTTTAGAAGGGTATGAATGTTTTGAACTGAGTGTCACTCACTACTCATCTACTAAACTCAAAGCAGCTGCACAGTTTTTGCCAGGTCATTAAATTCCTTCCTTTTGGTTCAGTTGTCTCAGTTAGGATCAATATGGGGAAGACTGCAGACTTAAAAATTGGCCAGAAGACCATTTTCGATACCCTCCGTAGGATGGGTAAGCCACAAAAGTCCATAGCTAAGGAGGCCAGCTGTTCACAGAGTGCTGTGTTCAAGCATATCAATGGAAAGTCTAGAGGAAGGGCAAAATTTGGCAGGAGAAGACGCAGCAGTGGAAGAGCTGACCGTGGGTTTCTGCGGATTATCAAACAGAGAAGATTCATGAATCTGGCAGAGATCAAGAAACAGTGGAATGAGGCGGGAGTCACAGCTTCAAAAACCAACACATTCAGACCATATTCTGATTGATTTGATGTCATCTTAATTTATTTTTTCCTGCAAAAACTGAGAAGTGAATGGTGATTTATTTATTTACAGAGCTGGAAGCTCAAATTATGTACAAATAAACAACTAAATACTTGAAATCATTTAAGTTGTGGGCCCTGAATCTATCATCTATGAAAGTTTAACATTTTGAATGGAATTATGGAAATAAATACACTTTTCCATGATAATAAAATGTTTTGGAAAGGGTCTGTACATGTATAATTATAAAAGAAAGCAGATAAGGAGGGGCGTACGAAAGAGGAGTGAACTATATTAACCTTATTGATTGTTATGGTAAAAATTGTTTATGCTCCAGCAGTGTGACGTGCTTCCACACAGTTCCCCCTGGGGGCGACAACGTTAATATATGTTTGATAAAGCGTGATTATATGCATGAGTGTATTTATGTAAATGTGCATGTATAGTATGTTTACAGTGGGGCAAAAAAGTATTTAGTCAGCCACCGATTGTGCAAGTTCTCCCACTTAAAATGATGAAAGAGGTCTGTAATTTTCATCATAGATACACTTCAACTGTGAGAGACAGAATGTGAAGAAAAAATCCAAGAATTCACATTGTAGGAATTTTAAATAATTTATTTGTAAATTATGGTGGAAAATAAGTATTTGGTCACTTCAAACAAGGAAAATCTCTGGCTCTCACAGACCTGTAACTTCTTCTTTAAGAAGCTCTTCTGTCCTCCACTCGTTACCTGTATCAATGGCACTTGTTTGAACTTGTTATCTGTATAAAAGACACCTGTCCACAGCCTCAAACAGTCAGACTCCAAACTCCACTATGGCCAAGACCAAAGAGCTGTCAAAGGACACCAGGAAAATAATTGTAGACCTGCACCAAACTGGGAAGAGTGAATCTACAATAGGCAAGCAGCTTGGTGTAAAAAAAATCAACTGTGGGAGCAATTTTCAGAAAATGGAAGACATACAAGACCACTGAAAATCTCCCTCCATTTGGGGCTCCACGCAAGATCTCATCCCGTGGGGTCAAAATGATCATGAGAACAGTGAGCAAAAATCCCAGAACCACACGGGGGGACCTGGTGAATGACCTGCAGAGAGCTGGGACCAAAGTAACAAAGGTTACCATCAGTAACACACTACGCCAACAGGGAATCAAATCCTGCAGGGCCAGACATGTCCCCTGCTTAAGCCAGGGCATTTCCAGGCCCTTCTGAAGTTTCCCAGAGAGTACATTGGAGAATGTCAGGTGTTCAGATGAAACCAAAATAGAACTTTTTGGTATAAAATCAACTTGTCGTGTTTGGAGGAAAAAGAATACTGAGTTGCCTCCCAAGAACACCAGACCTACTGTGAAGCATGGGGGTGGAAACGTCATGCTTTGGGGCTGTTTTTCTGCCAAGGGGACAGGACGATTGAATGAATGGGGCCATGTATCGTAAAATTTTGAGCCAAAACCTCCTTCCATCAGTGAGAGCTTTGAATGGTTGACCAAATACTTATTTTCCACCATAATTTACAAATAAATTATTTGAAATTACTACAATGTGAATTCCTGGATTTTATTTTCACATTCTGTCTCTCACAGTGGAAGTGTACCTATGATGAAAATTACAGACCTCTGTCATCATTTTAAGTGGGAGAACTTGCACAATCGGTGGCTGACTAAATACTTTTTTGCCCCACTGTATATGTGTGTTTGTACCAAGCCAGTCTGCTCCACAACAAGAAGATAGTGAAAAGGAGGGAGCTTATTGAGTCCAGTGCAGACGAAAATGGCAGACACAAAGCACTTTGGGTAAATGTCTCCCATATACGGAGATATCCCCAGACGTCACAATTGTAAAAAAAAAGTACAACTGGGAAAAATAACTTGTTTTGGAGAAAGTGTGAAGGAAGGCTATGTTGTTCTGAGTTAAAGTTAAAGTACCAATGATTGTCACACGCACACTAAGTGTGGTGAAATGTGTCCTCTGCATTTGACCCATCCCCTTGATCACCCCCTGGGAGGAGAGGGGAGCAGTGGGCAGCAGCAGTGGCCGCGCACGGGAATAATTTTCGGTGATTTAACCCCCAATTACAACCCCTGAGGCGGAGTGCCAAGCAGGGAGGTAACGAGTCCCATTTTTTATAGTCTTTGGTATGACTCGGCCGGGGTTAAACTCATACCCTACCGATCTCAGAGCGGACACTCTAACCATTGTGTAGGCTAAAAATACATCCACCATGCATCCATGGAATTCTTACCAATAGGTAAGAAAAGTGAGTTTTGCATAATAGGTATCCTTTAAAATAGGTCAATACAATGTAAAAACTGATCAAAGCTATTGTTTAACCAGCATAAGTACCAGTGGTGGTTAGTGGAGCGATTTATTCTGTAGACAAAACAAACACAATCATTCTCACACAAATGACAAATAACCCACAAAAGAAGACACCACGAGGGTGCGAAAATAACTAAGCACAAGAGCTCGGCTGTGAAACAATCACGCTGCCATCAAACAGACGTGTGAGGGCAACTTGTCAAACAAACACGACTAAATTCTCGACTGTGGAATAACTACAGCCGTGCAGACTACAGTTACTGATTTAGTTTAATGACAACATGACAATAAGAAGGTCCTGAGTAGTCCTGAGTTCAATCCCGGGCTCGGGATCTTTCTGTGTGGAGTTTGCATGTTCTCCCTGTGAATGCGTGGGTTCCCTCCGGGTACTGCGGCTTCCTCCCACTTCTAAAGACATGCACCTGGGGATAGGTTGATTGGCAACACTAAATTGGCCCTAGTGTGTGAATGTGAGTGTGAATGTTGTCTGTCTATCTGTGTTGGCCCTGTGATGAGGTGGCGACTTGTCCAGGGTGTATCCCGCCTTCCGCCCGAATGCAGCTTAGAGAGGCTTCAGCACCCCCCGCAACCCCAAAAGGAACAAGCTGTAGAAAATGGATGGATGGATGGACAACATGCTTAAGAAAATGTATATAATATGGTTACACTTGCACAATTCAACGTGCCCGAAAACAACATAGGACAAAGCAGTCTATTACATTGGTGCCTATCTCAGCTACAATCGAGCGGATTGTAGCTGAGATTGTAACAGAAAGATATAGCAACATTAGCTCGGATTCAGACTAGGATTTCAGCGGCTTAAGCGATTCAACAGATTACGCATGTATTGAAACGGATGGTTGGAGTGTGGAGGCAGATAGCGAAAACGAAATTGAAGAAGAAACTGAAGCTTTTGAGCGAATAGCTATTAAAGCTATTCGCTCAATAGCTATAGCCTATCTATAGCTATTGAAGCTATTCGGCGATCGCCTTCTAACGATTGCATCTTTTGACCACTTGAGCAACTTAAATCCGTCAATTGGTAAGTGTTTGTTTGGCATTAAATATAGGTGGAGGGAAAGGCTCGATGCAAATATAGCTAAAAATGTACATACAGCTAGCCTAAACAGCATGTTAGCATCGATTAGCTGGCAGTCATGCCGTGACCAAATATGTCTGTTTAGCACATAAGTCAATAACATCAACAAAACTCACCTTTGTGATTGCGTTGACTTTATCGTTGGAAATGTATCGCAGGATATCCACACATCTCTGTCGTAGTATCGCTATTGTCGGTAAAATGTGCAGAACAAACGAGGGATTTTCGCATCTTTTGACACTGGTGCAACTTGAATACGTTGATTGGTATGTGTTTGTTTGGCATTAAATGTGGGTGGAGGGAATGGCTGGATGCAAATATAGCTACAAATGAGGCATAACGATGCAATATGTACATACAGCTAGTCTAAATAGCATGTTAGCATCGATTAGCATGCCGTGCTAATCGATGCACACTCCAAGTAAGTCAACTTGAATCCGTCCCTGATCGTGTTGTTACATCCTCCGATAACACACAGACGAGGCATGATGTCTCCAAGGTACGGAAAACAGTCGAAAAAACGGAAAATAACAGTTGATTTGACTTGGTGTGTGTAATGTTTTGAGAATATGGCGGATCGCTTCCTGTTGTAAGGTCACGGGTGAAAGGTCAACACTCCGACAGCGACCAATTGAAAGGCGTTTAAATCGCCAAATTCACCCTTTTAGAGTTCGGAAATCAGTTAAAAAACATATGGTCTTTTTTCTGCAACATCAAGGTATATATTGACGCTTACATATGTCTGGTGATAATGTTCCCTTTTAACATAATGTCCTTTTTTGCTGCTTGAACACAGAAAAAGGTAAAGTGAAATAACTTAGTTGTTAACTTTAGGTCCATAACGCTTGACTTTCTCTCAGACAGACAGGGCTTTGCTGTCCGTAACACACACACACACGTACGTACGCATGCATGCACACACCGCAAAATTAGCTAACGTTACGCTAACAGCTAATTAGCCTTTACCTCAAGGACTGCGAGCAAGTTGAGCTGCCGCTTATATTTCTAGAACGTCAATGGGCTCATAGTGATGTTACTAGTAGTTGACTGGGATGTGTTTAGTATAATTTGGGGAGATTCCGCTGCATTATGCTCACCTGCTAAACACCTTTCTAAACTTTTAATGAGGTGAGAACCAATTATTCATTAATTCTAATGGGAAACTCTGTTTCACAACACAAACTTTTAGTTTGCAATACGTGTTTAAGAACCAATTATGTTTGCAAATCGAGGTTCCACTCTAATTAGAAAGAAAGGAAACTCATGCAAGTTGGACTAAGTGGGAAGATATTTGTTTGTTTGTTTTGTTGTTTGTTTACAAGTTTATTCACAATACCATATAACCTTTACAATAGTGGTGAATATCATCATTTAAAGATGTTGGTACGTGAAAGGGTCCCCCAAATAAGCTAGAAGAAGCTTTTGACAGGGGGTCCAAAGGACAATATATACATGGAAAGATCAAATATGGTAGCAAGCACAACAACAAAAAACAAAAACAAAACCACAACGCTATATGATAAACACAAGATAATAGTACTAAAGCAAGCATACACATACATACATACATTCATTCAACCATGCAAAACCCAACAGTAGTCTACCCCACATGAGGCATTTCCATATTTTATTCAGAGATGGTGACAAAGTACGGCTCTAAGGCGGAATCGACAGTAATTTGTACCATGTCCGGAGGGAAAAACCCTTAAGTAAATTATAATCTGAGGGAAATTCATAGGTCTTGACTGGAATCAAACGCTGCAATTATCTCGATCAAGCGGGGACATGCCTGAGGGAAAACAACATCTCTGGCAGTCATATGATGCACTTTCTTGAAACAATCATCTTCCCATTCCGGAGACGCATCAAACACACCAAAAGGCTTGTCTAGAAAATAAATTCGATGGATGTGGAAGTTCTAATGTGCCTCACCGTTCCATCTTGTGACTAAATGAAGTGATCCCTGCATGTCTGCATGCATGTTATTGGTTTCCTCAACAAGTGACTCTGTATTCCCCACAGAGTCCCCCAAATACTGTACCCATAATGCCTTATTCCAATGCGAATGGGACATTGCAGTTTAAAGCCCACATGCTTGTTTTGGAGGACAGCTCTGGCAGCCAGCAGACATGAAGCACAACCTTCACATTTAAGAAAACATGTACATCTGCTCAAGGGGAAATACACCCCACGTTTCCATATGAGTTGGGAAATTGTGTTAGATGTAAATATAAACGGAATACAATGATTTGCAAATCCTTTTCATCCCATATTCAATTGAATGCACTACAAAGACAATATATTTGATGTTCAAACTCTTAAACTTTATTTTGTTTTGCAAATAATAATTAACTTAGAATTTCATGGCTGCAACACGTGCCAAAGTAGTTGGGAAAGGGCATGTTCACCACTGTGTTACATCACCTTTTCTTTTAACAACACTCAATAAACGTTTAGAAACTGAGGAAAATAATTGTTGAAGCTTTGAAAGTGGAATTCTTTCCCATTCTTGTTTTATGTAGAGCTTCAGTCGTTCAACAGTCCGGGGTCTCCGCTGTGGTATTTTACGCTTCATAATGCGCCACACATTTTCGATGGGAGACAGGTCTGGACTGCAGGCGGGCCTGGAAAGTACCCGCACTCTTTTTTTTACGAAGCCAAGCTGTTGAAACACTTGTCTTGCTGAAATAAGCAGGGGGGTCCATGATAACGTAGCTTGGATGACAACATATGTTGCTCCAAAACCTGTATGGACCTTTCAGCATTAATGGTGCCTTCACAGATGTGTAAGTTACCCATGCCTTGGCCACTAATACACCCCCATACCATCACAGATGTTGGCTTTTGAACTTTGCGCCTAAAACAATCCGAATGGTAATTTTCCTATTTGTTCTGGAAGACACCACGTCCTCTGTTTCCAAATATAATTTGAAATGGGGACTCGTCAGACCACAGAACACCTTTCCACTTTGTATCAGTCCATCTTAGGTGAGCTCAGGCCCAGCCAAGCTGGCGGCGTTTCAGGATATTGTTGATAAATGGGTTTGGCTTTGCATTGTAGAGTTTTAACTTGCACTTACAGATGTAGCGACTAACTGTAGTTACTGACAGTGGTTTTATGAAGTGTTCCTGAGCCCATGTGATGATATCCTTTACACACTGAAGGATCAAAATTCCGTAATATCATCGCTTACGTGCAGTGATTTCTCCAGATTCTCTGAGCTTTTTGATGATTTTACGGACCGTACATGGTAAAATCCCTAAATTCCTTGCGATAGCTCGTTGAGAAATGTTGTTTAAAAACTGTTCGACAATTTGCTTACAAAGTGGTGACTCTCACCCCATCCTTGTTTGTGAATTACTTAGCATTTCATGGAAGCTGCTTTTATACCCAATTAGCCTGCACACATGTGGGATGTTCCATATAAGTGTTTGATGAGCATTCCTCAACTTTATCAGTATTTATTGCCACCTTACCCAACTTCTTTGTCACGTGTTGCTGGCATCAAATTGTAGACTTAATGATTATTTGCAGAAAAAAAAAAAAAATATCAGTTTGAACCTCAAATATGTTGTCTTTGTAGCATATTCTACTGAATATGGATTGAAAATTATTTGCAAATCATTGTATTCCGTTTATATTCACATCTAACACAATTTCCCAACTCATATGGAAACGGGGTTTGTACCTGCCATTCTCAAGCGCAAGATGGAGGAGTGCAGTTGTTATCTCAGACATTAAGAATATTGGATTTTTCTACATGAAAATCACAGGTTTGATTATGGACTGATAAGCAACCAATGTAATTGCATTGCTTCAGGGTAGAAATGGCCTAAAATACAGTATATATTGTAATATACTGTATAATGCAGCCTCCTGCCATAACTATGCATTGTTTACTTTCAAAAGCTCAAGTTTTGCGTTGTGTAGTGTAACAAGTTTAGGTATTCCTCATCCTCCAGTGATGATACTTGTAGGAAACAGTTTATTTGGCGCCATGGTGGCGAGGTTTGCTGAAGTAGAAGTGGCTTGGCACTTTGGATGGGCGTTAACCGCTAGCTCGCTGGCAAGAATGCCACAGTACGCCGAGGACGCGTTTGTACACTTGTCGCTGTCAAATTGGCGGGACGCAACTCATATGTGTCATCAACAAGCACTATCATGATGAAACAATAGTATCAAAAACTCTATGGGCGGCCAAATGTATACATATCATTTATATCAGGGATGTCCAAACTTTTTGACATTGGAACCGCATTGGGCGACTGCATGAAAAGTAACTATATTTATTGTTATATATGTGGCGACTTGTCCAGGGTGTACACCGCCTTACGCCCGAATGCAGCTGAGATAGGCTCCAGCACTCCCCGCGACCCCGAAAGGGACAAGCGGTACAAAATGGATAGATAGATAAATGTGTATATATATATATATATATATATATATATATATATATATATATATATATATATATATATATATATATATATATATATATATAAAATTGGATAGTAAGAGTATGTTATAGTAAGGTATCTTAACTTGTATATTTTGGTGACAACCTCCTTAAAGTCCCCCGAACATGGATAAGTGTGGAGAGTGTTTTGCATACTCCCATCTTGGTTCGTAATGGATTTAAATAATTGAGATGTTTTTATGGTGCATGGACATTTTTCATATTATCCACAAAGTCAGTGAGCAGGTTGTGTTATGTGTGACCATGTCTGTTGACATTTTGTGTTGGTTGGATATTTTTTCCTTTGCACCATGACTAGGGAAGGTTGTTTGCATTGGGTCATTTTAGGGAATGCTGGAGATTTCTCCATTTAGAACATAATTAAAAGTAATTGATTTCATTTATTCACAATGTTTAACCAGCTAAGTACCAGTGGTGGTTAGTGGAGCGATTTATTCTGTAGACACAACAAACACAATCATTCTCACACAAATGACAAGTAACCCACAAAAGAAGACACCACGAGGGTGTGAAAATAGCTAAGAACAACAGCTCGGCTGTGAAACAATCACGCTGCCATCAAACAGACGTGTGAGGGCAACTTGTCAAACAAACACGACTAAATTCTCGACTGTGGAATAACTACAGCAGTGCAGACTACAGTTACTGATTTAGTTTAATGACAACATGACAATAAGAAGGTCCTGAGTAATCCTGGGTTCAGTCCCGGGCTCGGGATCTTTCTGTGTGGAGTTTGCATGCTCTCCCGTGACTGTGTGGGTTCCCTCCGGGTACTCCGGCTTCCTCCTACTTCCAAAGACATGCACCTGGGGATAGGTTGATTGGCAACACTAAATTGGCCCTAGTGTGTGAATGTCAGTGTGAATGTTGTCTGTCTATCTGTGTTGGCCCTGCGATGAGGTGGCGACTTGTCCAGGGTGTATTCCGCCTTCCGCCCGATTGTAGCTGAGATAGGCTCCAGCGCCCCCCGCCACCCCGAAGGTAATAAGCGGTAGAAAATGGATGGATGGACATTGATGGTGACAAAATGGCAGCAACAAAGACGGTATTTAAAATGAATGCAATCTCCCTCCAAGATTCCTTATCTAACTCTTTATGTTTCGCAGGCCAAATTGAAGAAAGTGGCAGGCCGCAATAGGCCTGCGGGCTGCCGTTTGGACACCACTGATTTGTATTGTGTATCGTCATTTTTGTGCAACCATACTTCAGAGCAATTCATAAGCGTCCTTTTTAACTTCCCGGAGGGAAAGGGGATTTCCACGTCTTCAATTGGTTGATTTATCCATCAGGTCTGACACTTATATTCTCAGGAATATATAATAAATTATTTCTTGAAGCTGTAATCTGCAGTGCTGTTGAACAGTGTTACTGTGAACTGTGCAACCCATCAAAATATAGCTTTCCCCCTCTCTCTGATTAAAATCCAGCGCGAGACAAACGGCGCCGGTTTTGACTCTGCCGGTTCAATTTATGTCATGCTCTTGGAAGCCAAGAGGAAGACATGGGAACTTGTTGTCGTGGTCTCCAAAAAAACAAGCCCCGGAGGATCCTATAGGGGCATGTCTGAACTATGACAACTATGTGGTCTCCTCATCGTTGTTGTTTTGTTCTCCCACCCACCTCAACCCCTTGGCCTTGTTGATCTAGATAATGGTTGTCTCTTAGCCGCACATCTCATATCTCTGCTTACCTGCAATAATAGTTGATCTTGTGTGCCCTTACGCTTTGCGTTGCTATCCACAAAACACTCCCCACTGCGGTTGGCAAAACAATCATATCACAAATCGCAATTACCCCAAACATTCTTGTTCGGGTGCAAACAAATAGAATTGGGCTTGAGAGGTGTTGTTTTGGATTTGGCGAATGTGAGAAGCTTGATTGTAAACGATAGCAGTCCTAAAAAATACAACATAGCGATAGCGGCATTTTTTTTTTCAGAACTTTAGTGTTTATTCCGGTGGATTTTTGAAATAAAGTATTTTGTAGTGATGGGTCAAACTGTGGCCCTAAAGACCTTGATATGTGTGTCACTGAGAAAAAAAAACATTTTTTTCAGCTCACGATTGACAGCTCATTCTGAAAGAAGTTGGAGGAGTAGCTTGTCGTCTTTGACATTTTTTTTTTATCACCATCGTTGGTGTGAATGGAACTGAAAAAAAAAAATAACGCTCTAAAGCAGGGGTGTCAAACTAATTTTAGATCGGGGGCCACACGGAGAAAAATCTACTCCCAAGTGGGTCAGATAGGTAAAATCCCACCATGATAAATAAAAAATTAAAACAACTTCAGATTGTTTTCTTTGCTTAAAAATAGAACAAGCACATTCTAAAAATGTTTTTATTTTCATTTTATTTTACTTTTACATGTTGTAGTTGTAGCTGAGATAGGCGCCAGCGCCCCCCGCGACCCCAAAAGGGAATAAGCGGTAGAAAATGGATGGATGGATGGATGTTGTGGTTAATAGCGTTCTATTTTGATTTGTTGTTATTTATACTTTCTGAATAAAGTATGTGATAATGTTCATCAGTTAACTCATTGGTGTTCATTTTCAATCTATCAAGATAAAAAAAATATCAAAATCAAATTACAGGATGTTAATTGTGTTGTTTGCTCATTTTCCTCGACTGGTGCACATCATGTGGCTTATTTATTTTACATACGTAGCATCATCTAGAACAGGCCTGGGCAATTATTTTGACCCAGGGGCCAAATATAGAGAAAAAATGTGTCTGGGGGCCGGTATGTCTATTTTTAGGAACACTGATACAAAACCTCATAATAATGTCGGATTGATTGCTAAAAACTTTGACAGACCGCCTTAAAAAATGGAATGCAATTCTACATTTTCATACTGAATGAGACACCCAGAATGTACATGAAAATAAAGAATGTGGGATTTACAATATTAACTACGAGGGATAAAACACTGAATATTGAAACATACAGTGGGTGTGGAAAGTATTCAGACCTCCTTAAATTTTTTACTCTTTGTTACATTGCAGCCATGTGCTAATATCATTTAAGTTCATTTTTTTCCTCATTAATGTACACACAGCACCCCATATTGACAGAAAACACAAAATTGTAGACATTTTTACAGATTTATTAAAAAAGAAAAACTGAAATATCACATGCACATAAGTATTCAGACCCTTTGTTCAGTATTGAGTGGAAGCACCCTTTTGAGCTAATACAGCCCTGAGTTTTCTTGGGAATGATGCAACTAGTTTTTCACACCTGGATTTGGGAATCCTCTGCCATTCCTCCTTGCAGATCCTCTCCAGTTCTGTCAGGTTGGATGGTGAACGTTGGTGGACAGCCATTTTGAGGTCTCTCCAGAGATGCTCAATTGGGTTCGAGTCAGGGCTCTGGCTGGGCCATTCAAGAACAGTCACAGAGTTGTTCAAAAAAGCCACTCCTTCGTCATTTTAGCTGTGTGCTTAGAGTCATTGTCTTGTTGGAAGGTGAACCGTCGGCCCAGTCTGAGGTCCATGGCACTCTGGAAAAGGTTTTCGCCCAGGATATCTCTGTACTTGGCCGCATTCATCTTTCCTTCAATTGCAACCAGTCGTCCTGTCCCTGCAGCTGCAAAACACTTCACAGCATGATGCTCCCACCACCACACTTGACTGTAGGGATGGTGTTAGGCAGGTGATGAGCGGTGCCTGGTTTTCTCCACACATACCGCTTAGAATTAAGGCCAAAAAGTTCTATCTTTGTCTCATCAGACCAGATAATCTTATTTATCATAGTCTGGGAGTCCTTCATGTGTTTTTTGGTTAATTCTATGCAGGCTTTCATGTGTCTTACTCTGAGGAGAGGCTTCCGTCAGGCCACTCTGCCATAAAGCCCTGACTGGTGCAGGGCTGCAGTGATGGTTGACTTTCTTGAACTTTCTCCCATCTCCTCACTGCATCTCTGGAGTTCAGCCACTGTGATCATTGGGTTCTTCTTTACCTCTCTCACCAAGGCTCTTCTCCCCAGATTGCTCAGTTTGGTTGGACGGCCAGCTCTTGGAAGAGTTCTTGTCATCCTATACGTCTTCCATTTAAGGATTATGGAGGCCACTGTGCTCTTGGGAACTTTAAGTGCAGCAGACATTTTTTTGTATCCATGGCCAGATCCGTGCTTTGCCACAATTCTGTCTCTGAGCTCTTCAGGCAGTTCCTTCGACCTCATGATTCTCATCTGCTCTGACATGCACTGTGAGCTGTAAGGTCTTATATAGACAGGTGTGTAGCTTCCTTAATCAAGTCCAATCATTAGAATTAAACACAGCTGGACTCCTGTGAAGGTGTAGAACCATCTCATGGATGATCAGAAGAAATGGACAGTACCTCAGGTAAATATACAAGTGTCACAGCAAAGGGTCTGAATACTTATGTCCATGTGATATTTCAGTTTTTCTTTTTTAATAAATCTGTAAACATGTCTACAATTCTATGTTTTTCTGTCAATATGGGGTGCTGTGTGTACATTAAAAGGAAAAAAATGAAGTTAAATGATTTTAGCACATGGCTGCAATTTAACAAAGAGTAAAACATTTAAGGGGGTCTGAATACTTTCCGTACCCACTGTATGAACATCACACCCCCTCTTGATCGAAATATTTTATAATAAAGCGAAACACAAAAAAATGCAACAAACACAGCGAAATATGAAAAAACCTCCTATATGATATATCTGATACATCACTAAGCCTTACAATTTAGTTATATAAATCTCCTTCTGCGTCTGTCCTTGACATCTGCATTTCAGGCTGACACTCTGGAAACACTTTGTGGAAACGCTCTCCTCCCACATTGCTTGGTGCCTCGTCTGAGCTGCCGTGACTTGATTACCATAGTAACTAACTAGATTACCATAGTAACTAATTAGATTACCATAGTAACTAGAATATCATGCAAAAGCGCAGATTTCAACCATTGAAACACTTTGTATAGTTCAAGACTTACGGTCATTAGAAAACATCACTGCACATCATAATGGCAGCTACAGTTTTCATCTTAAAAATCTAAAAAAATTATTTGGGAATGTCCGACGGGCCAGATTGGAAAACTTAACAGGCCACATGTGCATACTTGCCAACCTTAGACCTCCGATTTCGGGATGTGGGGGGTGGGGGTGTGGTTAAGAGGGGAGGAGTATAGTTGTGTGCGCAGTTGTGCACTGCACTTTCTAAAAGCCGTAGATGTTATTGTCACATACGCATGATTGATTGATTGAAACTTTTATTAGTAGATTGCACACTACAGTACATATTCCATACAATTGACCACTAAATGGTAACCCAAATAAGTTTTTCACCTTGTTTAAGTCGGGGTCCACTTTAATCAATTCATGGTACAAATATATACTATCAGCATAATACAGTCATCACACAAGTTAATCATCATAGTATATACATTGAATTATTTACATTATTTACAATCTGGGCGGTTGGATGAGGAGCTTTGGTTGATATCAGTACTTCAGTCATCAACAATTGCATCAACAGAGAAATGGACATTCAAACAGTGTAGGTCTTACTTAGTAGGATATGAACAGCGAGCAGAGAACATAGTGAGTTCAGATAGCATAAGAACAAGTATATACAGTAGAAATACAATCGATAATATACATTAGGTTATTTACAATCCGGGGAGATGGGATGTGAATGGAGGAGGGTATTAGTAAAGGGTTGAAGTTGCCTGGAGGAGTTGCCTGTAGGTGTTGTGGTGCATGTACAGTAGATGGCAGTATTGTCCTGTTTAAGAGTGTCACAACAGTGCTGTTTACGGAAGACAAAATGCTTTACGGTAGATGAAAACTTGACTGCTGTTGTTGTGTGTTGTTACCGTGCTGGGAGGACATTAATAAAACTGCCTAACAATAAACCCACATAAGAAACCAAGAACTCGCCCTCGATCATTCTACAATTATAACGTCATTGGGCAGACACGCTGTTTATATTGTGGGACAGCGGACGTGAAAACAGGCTGTCCTCACTCAGGTCCGCATGGAGCTGGAGGGGGCGTGGCATCCAGCTCCGCCTGAATTTCGGGAGATTTTCGGGAGAAAATTTGTCCTGGGAGGTTTTCGGGAGAGGCGCTGAATTTCGGGAGTCTCCTGGAAAATCCAGGAGGGTTGGCAAGTATGCCCATGTGGCCCCCCGGGCCTTTTATCGCCCAGATCTGATCTAGAAAGATACAAATAATTGCTTTTGTCATCTAGTGGACACATTTAGAACAGCGGTTTATTTCATTAAAATTTTTTGTCTCATTTTTATACTTAGCAAACTTATCCCGCGGGCCGGATAAAACTTGCGGGCCGTATGTTTGACACCCCTGATCTAAGGAGTGGGATCATTTTGATTTTATAGCACCAAATAAGGTTCTTCATGTTCTTCTTTACAGTTTGGCTCACTTACTATTTACATGTTTCATATTCTTTTTGCAAAGTTATTAGTTTGTAGAGAAAAAAAAAAAACACATTTTATTTGCATGTGGCTTTTTCAATCCAGCTGCCGCCGCCATTGTGTCTCGCCAACACTGTAGCATTGCAGTGTCAATTTCTTGGATTTTCACAACGTCACGTCCCTCTCGCGTGAGGCTCATTAAATATGCGCGGTCAGGACAGCGTCTGTTCTCAGTGGGTAAGAGGCGCCATTTAGCCTTTCTCAATGAAAAATGCCCTATGCTTGCGTTGTTTTGGGCTGTATGAACTGTTCAAATCGCGAAAAGGATAAACATTCCTTCAGAGTTCGTCGAGAGAAGGGCAGAAGAGTATAACATTTAACGAAAGACGACGAGAAAAGGTTCACGCCCTCCAGTCCAAGGAGCAGAGCCGAAGAAAGTTTTCAGTGACCACTTTGTTAAAGGTTTGTTTGATATATTTTTAATATACTTTACTCGTTTAGTATTTTCCATTGAAGTAATATCTTGATATTGTTTGAATTTGATTTTTTTAACAAACAGAAACTTGAAAGTCAGGATAAATTATACTTTGTCAGGAAAGGTTTAAGGCCTACTGAAACCCACTACTACCCACCACGCAGTCTGATGGTTTATATATCACTGATTTAATATTAACATTGCAACACATGCCAATACGGCCTTTTTAGTTTACTAAATTGCAATTTTAAATTTCCCGGGAGTTTTTTTATTGAAAACGTCGCGTAATGATGACGTGTACACTTGACGTCACAGGCTGTTAGGAAATATGAGCGCTGCGCACACACACACAGCTAAAAGTCGTCTGCTTTAACGGCATAATTACACAGTATTTTGGACATCTGTTGCAATTTATTCAATTATTATTGGAGAAGTCAAAGTAGAAAGATGGAGTAGGGAAGCTTTAGCCGTTAGCCACACAAACACACGGTGATTCCTTGTTTAAAATTCACAGAGGTGAAACTTTACTATGGATCAGAGCAAACATGGATCCCGACCGAATGTCAACCAGCAAGTTTTGATGAGAAAATTGTGGTAAAAAGTCGCTTCTTACCGGAGATCAGCTGAGCTACTGCCGCCCATAAAGCTGTCGTCGACTTCCCTGAGACACTGCGCTTCAACACACCCGTGGACACACTCCTCCAACTATCAGGTACTGTTAAACTCACTAAAATACTTGCAACACAAAAGAAAGATAATGGATTTCCCAGAATTATCCTAGTAAATGTGTCTAAAAACATCTGAATACGTCTTTTTTTTTCTAGTCCGTCGCTATCAATATCCTCACACACAAATCTTTCATCCTCGCTCAAATTAATGAGAAAATTGTCGTTTTCTCGGTCCGAATAGCTGTTTTTGTTGGGGGCTCCCATTAAAAACAATGTGCACATGTGAGGAGCCATCAACATGACGTCATCGTCTGCGACTTCAGGTAGAGGTAGGGCTTTTCTGTTAGCAAGCAAAAGTTGCGAACTTTATAGTGGATGTTCTCTACTAAATCCTTTCAGCAAAAATATGGCGATATCGCGAAATGATCAAGTATGACACATAGAATGGACCTGCTATCCCCGTTTAAATAAGAAAATCTCATTTCAGTAGGCCTTTAAATGTGTCAAAAGTTCAGGACAAATATCAAATATTGTGACGATTCAGTAATTGTCAGTTTGTTAAATGGATATGCAGTCACGGGTGTCAGCTGTCGGTGTTACAATCAGTTTGTTTACATGGAGGCGCCCTCGCAAGATGCAACGTTGAATCATGAAATGTAATCTTACCTGAGCAAAAAACAACGCATGTTTGTCCGCGAGAGTCTAGATATATATGTCCTTGACCCAGCCACACACAAAGAAATTGTAGGCCTCCATGCTTTTGAAGATTCAGTGTTGGCGCTAGGGACCCCATGAAGTCATAAAAATGGGGTCCCACAGTAAATATTTGGGGTTCTTTTTTTTGTAACCGTTTTGAAAACAAATGATAAATTAAAGCATTATCCTGTTATATCTCACATTCTGTATTGTGTTTTGGAAAAAGGTTGTCATAAACGTTACTTCCATTCATCCATTTTCTACCGCTTATCCCTTTTGGGGTCACGGGGGAGCTGGAGCCTATCTCAGCTACAATCGGGCGGAAGGCGGGCTACACCCTGGACAAGTCGCCACCTCATCGCAGGGCCAACACAGATTGACAGACAACATTCACACTCACATTCACACACTAGAGCCAATTTAGTGTTGCCAATCAACCTATCCCCAGGTGCATGTCTTTGGAGGTGGGAGGAAGCCGGAGTACCTGGAGGGAACCCACGCAGTCACGGGGAGAACATGCAAACTCCACACAGAGAGAGCCCGAGCGCAGGATCGAACCCAGGACCTTCATATTGTGAGGCAGACGCACTAACCCCTCTTCCACTGTGCTGCCCGAAACGTTACTTAATTCACTAAGAAAAATCACGCTAAAGAAAACACATTTTATGTATATGTAAATGTATTCAGTTATAAACATTCATTGACTTTCTTCTTTCCTTTATGGATCTAAACTTTACCGCTGCCGGTAGTTTTTTCTATGTTTTTATTCAATAAGTTTTAGGTGTATTTATTTCAGTATAAATGTGTAAAAAGTTTTTGCTTCGGTCATGAAATGATGATAATCTTGTGCTAGGGCATACATGCATATGACAAATTTAATTGATTATTCTCGCCTGTATGTACCCATCAGTCCTTTAAAAACCGCCACATCTCCACTTTCATGGCAAATAATGCCAACAAACTTAGAATTTTGCAAGTTAGTTTAAATGTCATTTAATACAGTGGCACTTATGATTCTAGCATTTCATCTCTGGCTTCGTGATGGCCATAAGCTGTGTGTTCCCCTTTAAGAGTTGCTGTATGTGGGGTGAGTGACGTGAGAGGGGGCGCTAGCTTGTGCAGGAGTGTTAAAGGGGAACATTATCACCAGACCTATGTAAGCGTCAATATATACCTTGATGTTGCAGAAAAAAGACCACATATTTTTTTAACCGATTTACGAACTCTAAATGGGTGAATTCTGGCGAATTAAACGCCTTTCTATTTATCGCTCTTGGAGCGATGACGTCAGAACGTGATGTCACCTAGGTAATAAAGCCGCCATTTTCTCAAACACATTACCAACACCGCATCTCAGCACTGTTATTTTCCGTTTTTTCGACTATTTTCTGGAACCTTGGAGACATCATGCCTCGTCGGTGTGTTGTTGGAGGGTGTAACAACACTAACAGGGAGGGATTCAAGTTGCACCACAGGCCCAAAGATGTGAAAGTGGCAAGAAATTGGAAGAAATTTGTTCAAAATACGAGGGTGTGGGGAAAGCCGACGAAATGGTCAGTCGTTTGTTCCGCACACTTTACCGACGAAAGCTATGCTACTACAGAGATGGCAAGATTGTGTGGATATCCTGCGACACTCAAAGCAGATGCATTTCCAACGATAAAGTCAAAGAAATCTGCCGCTAGATCCCCATTGAATGTGCCGGAGTGTCTGCACATTTTACCGGCGGTGCTAAGGCAGACATCGCACAGAGATGTATGGATAACCTGCAGATGCATTTCCAACGATAACGTCAACTAAATCACAAAGGTGAGTTTTGTTGATGCTGTTAACTTATGTGCTAATCAGACATATTTGGTTGCGGCATGACTGCCAGCTAATCGATGCTAACATGCTATTTAGGCTAGCTGTATGTACATTTGAAACTATATTTGCATCCAGCGTTTCCCTCCACCCACATTTAATGTCAAACAAACACTTACCAATCAATGGATTTAAGTTGATCCAGTGTCACAAGATGCGAAAATTCCGATCATTGGTCTGCACATTTTACCGGCGATGCTAAGGAAGACATGCCCGAATAGCGTCAATAGCTATTCGCTCAATAGCTTCAGTTTCTTCTTCAATTTCATTTTCGCTATCTGCCTCCATACTCCAACCATCCGTTTCAATACATGCGTAATCTGTTGAATCACTTAAGCTGCTGAAATCTGAGTCTGAATACAAGCCAATGTCGCTATATCTTGCTGTGCTATCCATTTGTTTGTATTGGCATCATTGGATGGACGATGGCTTCACAGATAACGAAAATCAGGCTTTTTAAAGCTTTTTTTAGGGATATTCCGGGATGGGTAAAATTTTGAAAAAAACTTCAAAAAATAAAATAAGCCACTGGGAACTGATTTTTTATTGTTTTTAACCCTTTTGAAATTGTGATTATGTTCCCCTTTGATAGCATGGTGGATGTCCGTGGGCTTTGTGGAAGACATAAATAAAGAGTTGCAACAAATCGACGACCTCGTCATTCAGACCAAATAGCAGAACTGTATGAACCCTAAATTGTAGGGTGTTTCTTGGTCCCTGGTGAGGCTAGATCTTTGAAAATCAGTGCACCCGTTCGTAAGGCTGTTATTTTTCTTATCCCGTTTGCATGGCGTGCAAAACAGCTTTCCATCGTGATAAGTGAGCCATTTCCTGAAAAGTGGCTTCTGAAGACACTGTGGTTTATTGCTTCGCTTCTTGGGTTTATTGCTCGCCACGACCAAAACAATAACATGCGGGAGTCCTAATACCGGAAATGCAGTATTTGTGATCGATAAAACTTCCGGCGAATTCTGGGGATTGGCAACACTAAATTGGCCCTAGTGTGTGAATGTGAGTGTGAATGTTGTCCGTCTATCTGTGTTGGTCCTGTGATGAGGTGGCGACTTGTCCAGGGTGTACCCCGCTTTCCGCCCAAATGCAGCTGGGATAGGCTCCAGCAACCCCCCGTAAACCCAAAAGGGACAAGCTGTAGAAAATGGATGGATGGATGGATGGATGGATGGATGGATGGATGGATGGATGGATGGATGGAAATTGTATTGGAAAGTGCATTTCTTTGAAGTCGATTAATAATTAATAATTTGACCCAGCATATATAAACAAAACAAAACACCGGAAAGCAATAATTGTTAAAAAAAAAAATTAATAAAAAAAAAAATGTGTCTGATCTTCCGGAATTTCGCATCCTTTCTGATGTCAAAGCGTAAAAAGACACAAAAAGTGCGTTTACACCAACACTGAGATTTAATCTGTTTTGTCGTGTAGGATGACGTCTGGAGCACCAGATAGTTCGATATGCACGGGAACTCCACTGACAGATAATCCTTGATATCAATTGACAAAAATTGTTTTGATAAAGTATAGGGATTTATTCCTTGCATTGTTTGATTTTTTTGCTCGTAATTTCAGTATCTTTCTGGATGCCAGAGGTCATCAACATGTCGAACGAGATTGACCAGTCGATATTTGGGACCCTACCGGTTGATTGCGAAAATATTAGGAAAAAAAAAAAAGTATTAATATGACATTGGTGACATCTACCCGGACTGTGGCCAACAGACCCGCCAACAAGCACGCATTATATATAACCCTACGCTCAGAACTCTCAACCCCCTGCTCTCGACACTGTGGCCACACACCCCGAGCATAGCCTTCACCCGCTCGTCTCGCAAACGCACATGGTATGACACGCACAAAAATCATCGGGTTGGAACAATGCATTAAAGCTGACTGTTGCGATGCGTCGGACATTTTGTAGCATCTTCCTGCATGGAAGGACCTGTATTTTGTGGACGCATCATAAGAAAGACGCCCACTCTTACTGGGCAGCAATCAACCGGTTTCCTCCCTCCAGCAATGTGGTGCGCTGCTGGAAGTTCTGCTACATCTTCCTCACACTGTGAGGTTCCGTAAAGGCGGGTGACCCATTTAGACTTGCCGCCGTCGGGCCGAGGCCCTTTCCATCGGTCACGGAACCCACCGTCATCATCATCATCATCGCTTGACTGCAACAGGAGGCTAACAGGCCAAATTCTAGAGTCTGTGAACATTGCTCCAAAGTAATTGGTTTTCACTTCCAGGAATAATACACTTGTCGGAATACAAGCAATATAAGTCAAATACTTAATCTTATAAGAAAAATAATGTGTTTTGATGTCATAACCACACCGCATTATAAGTCGCAGATATATACTGGTATGTTGTGAAATGAGATATTTACATAGAAACATTTTGTAAATGTTTCTTTACACACCTGAATTTTTTCCAATGGGTGCCTGTATAACACGGCAGTAAAACAGCTGATCAAACCTAATTGATGTCTATATTTATCCTGTATGAGATTAAAGATGTTTATCAGGATTCTTCTTTCCGGTACTGTGTAAATACTTTGAGCTCGAACTGTTTCTTAAAGAGGATTATTTTAGTACATTGTTGGATTTATTTATTTTTAGTCCATTCTATGGATTAGCCGCACATTTGTAGGGTTCAACGGTTAGGACAAAAGTATCGGCATATTGTCCAGAAAATATTTTTTTGATTGATTGATTGATTGATTGAAACTATTATTAGTAGATTGCACAGTACAGTACATATTCCGTAAAATTCACCACTAAATGGTAACGCCCGAATAAGTTTTTCAACTTGTTTAAAGGCCTACTGAAAGGAGATTTTCTTATTTAAACGGGGATAGCAGGTCCATTCTATGTGTCATACTTGATCATTTCGCGATATTGCCAAATTTTTGCTGAAAGGATTTAGTAGAGAACATCCATGATAAAGTTCACAACTTTCGGTGTTAAGAGAAATGCCCTGCCTCTACCGGAAGTCGCAGAGGATGACGTCACATGTTGATGGCTCCTCACATATTCACATTGTTTTTAATGGGAGCCTCCAACAAAAAGTGCTATTCGGACCGAGAAAACGACAATTTCCCCATTAATTTGAGCGAGGATGAAAGATTCATGTTTGAGGATATTGATAGCGACAGACTAGAAAAAATTGGGACGGATTCCGATGTTTTTAGACACATTTACTAGGATAGCTCTGGGAAATCCCTTATCTTTCTACTGTGTTGCTAGTGTTTTAGTGAGTTTTATAGTACCTGATAGTCGGAGGGGTGTCTCCACGGGTGTCTTGACGCCAGTGTCTCAGGGGAGTCGACGGCAGCTATGGACGGCACAAGCTCAGCTTTTCTAAGGTAAGAACTGACGTTTTAACGAAACCTGCTGGTTGACATGTGGTCAGGATCCATGTTCTCTTGACTGCGCTCTGATCCATAGGAAAGTTTCACCTCCAGGAATTTTAAATAAGGAATCACCGTGTGTTTGTGTGGCTAAAGGCTAAAGCTTCCCAACTCCATCTTTCTACAGTGACTTCTCCAATATTAAATGAACAAACTGCAAAAGATTCAGCAACACAGATGTCCAAAATACTGTATAATTATGCCGTTAAAGCAGACAACATTTAGCTGTGTGTGTGCATAGCGCTCATACTTCCTAAAAACCCGTGACGTCTTGCGTACACGTCATCATTACACGACGTTTCGAAGACGAAACTCCCGGGAAATTTAAAATTGTAACTTAGTAAACTAAAAAGGCTGTACTGGCATGTGTTGCAATGTTAATATTTCATCATTGATATATAAACTATCAGACTGCGTGGTGGGTATTAGTGGGTTTCAGTAGGCATTTAAGTTGAGGTCCATGTTAATCAATTCATGGTAATTCACGGTACTTCATGGTCACTGCTCTTGCCGCTTCAAAGACAGCTGTTTGGTTTGATTTTGCAATAGTAATCAAATTTCCAATCTTTCTTTACTGTTAAGCACACAACCGGGTAGAGAAGGGAGTGTCTTGATGCAGCTCTGAGCGGTGGGTGACTGTAGCCGTCCTTCAACCTGTGACTAACTGCAACAGAGTACAAGCAGTCAAGTGAGAATCCTCTGAAATCCAGGCATTTCGGGCAAAAACTTAAATATTTGTGGTTTAGCCTGTACACAACCTTGAGAGTACATTGAGTATTTTATTGAAATACTTTTACAATTGTGCCCCACTGAGTGATGCTCAACGTCGTGAGGACAAACATCTGTGCATTTTACCAAATACATGAGCTATCTTAAAGAACCAGCATAGGTTAGATTAGCTTTTCAGGTATATTAATACTTGGAAGATATGCTGCAATACGTGTGTGGAAAACCCACCCACTCAGGGCACAGGGCTGTCTTTGGTTTAATTACGCAGTGGTGAAACATGTGCCTTCGAGCCAGCTAAATGTTGCCCAGGGAGATATCAACATTGCTGCTATCACTGAACTAGACAAATAGAAAATAGGTGGCAGGAAAAACACGAGGAAGAAACCCCCACTTATTACATTACTTGAAGCAGGTGTCTAACCAGTGCCTTGCAACCCCTTCCAGAGTAGATCACATGAGTAGTCTGCATTTTTACATTGGTAAATTTGATGAGTATAAGCATCTAGCATGCATAAGGCAGTGAGTCACCAAAGATATGGTTCGAGCAGACGCGATTGTTCTAAGACTGCAATGTCCCAAAAATAAGTAATTAAATATATAGTGTTGTGTGTACACTTTATTGACTAAATATGCGCCACAACGCGCTCATTTGTTCAGAATCGGCTTCTTATCACTGGCAACGACGCGGCTTTCCTCTCTCTCATTCCCGCAGCTTCACGGCGCTTTAAACAGTGTAGACGTTGGCTGTCCACAGACTTACAATGGAAAAGCTTACAGTGCAGCAAAACGAGACGAGTCATTGGACAAATGTTAGGCTTTGTCCCCTCCATCAGACGCTCAGCGTCTCTGGGGTTCTGAGGGAATACTTGCCAACTAAGGCTGGGCGATATATTGATTTCCGCGATATATCGCGGGTTTGTCTCTGTGCGATATAGAAAATGACGATATCGTAATATTACAGTAGATGTTCTTACGCAGTTGTTTTTAGCTACAGGCATTACACTACAGGCTCTCCTCACTCTTTCCTGTGTCTTCTTTTCACAGACAAGCAGGCGCACATTCTTACATACGTCATATACTGTCACGTCATACGTCACATACGTATATGCCCTCGCCCAGCAGAGAGGTAGCGGCGTGGCTAACGTTAGCTGTGATGCTAGCGGGTTGTTGCGAGAAAAAGAAGGTGCGAATCTGGTAACAAATGAAGGAAGAATTAATTCCCAAGAAAAACAGCAGGGGGTCCATCGTCTGGCGGTGGTTCGGCTTCAAGCGGGAATATGTCGAATAGACAACTTTAATTTGTCATGTGTGGGGCACAAGCGTTGCTACCAAAAGTAGCATTACTGCTAATATGTAGCATCATTTGAAAAGTCACCTGCTAATAACTTTAATAAATACAGTTTTGCTAAATTGACTTAGTTGTGATTTCTCTCTCTGCATGAAAGTTTAAAAGTAGCATATATTAGTGCAATATGAACAAGAATGTTTTAATGTAGACACATAAAATCACCATACTGCTGTGATTAGAAGGTATCAGGTGTTCATTCAAGGCTAAGGCAAAATACCGAGAAATATATCGTGTATCGCGATATGGCCAAAAAATATTGCGGTATTAAAGGCAATATCGCCCAGCCCTATTGCCAACCCTCCCGATTTTCCCGGGAGACTGCCGAATTTCAGTGCCCCTTCCGAAAATCTCCCAGGGCAACCATTCTCCCGAATTTCTCCCGATTTCCACCCAGATAACAATATTGGGGGCATGCTTATAAGGCACCCCCTTTAGCGTCCTTTCTCACCTGAAACCTTCTCCCTTAACATGCGGACCTGAGTAACGACTGCCTGTCGTCATGTCCGCTTTTACGCCATACAAACATCGTGCGAGCGCAGTCACATAACATCTACGGCTTTTCACACACACAAGCGAATGCAACGCTTACTTGGTCAACAGCCATACAGGTCACACTGAGGGGTGGCCCTATAAACAACTTAAACACTGTTACAAATATGCGCTATGCTGTGAACCCACACCAAACAACAATGACAAACAAATTTCAGGAGAACATCCGCACCGTAACACAACATAAACACAACGTAACAAATACCCAGAAGCCCTTGCAGCACTAACTCTTCCGGGAGGCTGCAATATACCCCCCCCCCGAGCGATTCAGCAATCTCGTGTTGTAATCGTCCGTGGGAGCCTTTTTCAACATTCATTTTGTTGTTCTGAGTTCAACCAACAACTTTCCTGATCGTCTTAGCGACATTTT
Source organism: Nerophis ophidion (assembly GCF_033978795.1). Lineage (NCBI taxonomy): Eukaryota > Metazoa > Chordata > Actinopteri > Syngnathiformes > Syngnathidae > Nerophis > Nerophis ophidion. Next base: position 67,825,287 of record NC_084611.1, read on the forward strand.
CTTTGTTAAAAACGACTAGCGAGAAATAGAGCTTCTATTTCTGGTGTGTTTTTGTGTTTGGAGACAGACTTCTATCACTCTGCGGTTTCTGTCCCAACCGAGCAGCGGGTGCTGCTGAGCCCCTCCACCACACTGCGCACTAGCCTCGCGACAGTCCTAGCTGAATTTAATTATATTTATATAGCGCTTTTTCTCTAGTGACTCTAAGCGCTTTACATAGTGAAACCAAATAATTAAGTTACATTTAAACAAGTGTGGGTGGCACTGGGAGCAGGTGGGTAGAGTGTATTGCCCAAGGACACAACGGCAGAGACTAGGATGGCGGAATCGGGGATCGAACCTGCAACACTCTACCAACCAAGCTATACCGCCTTGCAAGCTGCACATAATGGCAGATAATTTGAATGTTTTTAATTGAACAACTACACATATATTTATGATGCACACAGGTGTACAAACTATTGTTAATAGTGGCAACAATTGGAGCTACAACTGCAGGTGTAGAGAGAAGCTTCTATTGTTTAATGCGGCTCAAGTCTTACACCCTCAACACAATGGGCAAAGGCCGTTTAAGCAGCCTAGCTCAGATGGCCATTGAGAGGACACTTGCCAAATCCCTGGAAAAGACGCCTTGTTGGTACGACAGGGTCACATATCACTTTATTAGAAAGGAACGGACAGTATAATTTATGAATAAATAAACCAACACATTTTATGATGTAGGCCAAAATTGAGCTACTGGGTTCGAGCCACCGCTTTTTACCTAAAGAAAACACTCCTTCATTTGCAAGCGTTTGCCTTTGATTGGCAAGACAAATGTTTTTCAACCACTGTGCCGCGGCACACTAGAGTGCCGTGAGATACAGTCTGGTGTGCCGTGGGACATTATGTACTTTCACATATTTGGGGTAAAAAATGTTTTTTGCAAATCAGTAATTATAGTCTGCAAATGATGTGTTGTTGCTGTCTAGAGCTCGGCAGAGTAACTGTGTAATACTCTTCCATATGAGTAGGTGGCAGCAGGTGGCTATATGCTTTGTAGATGTGGGAAACATAGGGAGGCAGGGTGCAGGTAAAAAGGTATCCAATGCTTTTAGCAAAAATAAACAAAAGGTGAGTGCCCCTAAGAAAAAACCTCCTTCCATCAGTGAGAGCTTTGAATGGTTGACCAAATACTTATTTTCCACCATAATTTACAAATAAATTCTTTAAAATTCCTACATTGTGAATTCCTAGATCTTTTTTTTACATTCTGTCTCTCACAGTTGAAGTGTACCTATGATGAAAATTACAGACCTCTGTCATCATTTTAAGTGGGAGAACTTGCACAATCGGTGGCTGACTAAATACTTGTTTTTCCACTGTGTATGTATAAATATATATATATATATATATATATATATATATATATATATATATATATATATATATATATATATATATATATATACTTATTATGTCATTGTATTTATTATGAACCGTTACCGGCGTATTAAATAATCATGTTAATATTAAAAATATAACTTAAAATAATGTGGGGATATAAAAGGCATCCGATGCTATCAGACCGGGCGGAAGCGGAAATAGTGGTCACATACCACCTGGAGCACCTGTCAGCCACTGCGTTTTTTGCTACGGAGCCACTTCATGGAAAGATCCTCATTTTTTGACTGTTTTGTGACTTACCATTGGCCTGTGGAGAACCGGGACAACAAAGACTCTTGCCAGGAGGACTTTGAGTTGGATGCACCGACGCGGTACTGTCAGTACGCAGCTGCGGCTTCAACCCAAACATTTGATTGCTTGTCCGTAGGTGCGTGCCGCTATGCATACGTCTCCTACGTACTGTAACTTTGGGGGAAATATATGTGTAGTATAAACTTTGGGGAGGTGAATTTCACTTTGGGCTGTGGGATTGTGGGTGTTGTGCAGGGGTTTTGATTTGTATTGGCGGGTTATATGGATGGGAAGGGGGGGGGTTGTTATGTTGTATTAATTTGTGGCATATAAAATATAAGTCGGGTTGTATTGTGGCTAATTGTAAATACAGTATATGTCTTGTGCTTATTTATTGTTTTACTCATTCCTTGCTGAATATCAGGTCCCACCCATGACTCCTTAAATTGTGTAGTGGCAGCAAAAACCGGAGAACTTGGGTGCGTTTGTTACAAGGAAAACAGCAAAAAACTCAAAATAAGTCACGGCGTAATGTGACAGTACACCTACTTTGAGAAAAGCGCTATATTGATGCATGGTTGGTTATGGTTTAAAGTCGTATCCAACAATTGCAACAATAACTTTTTACTGTCAACTTAGTTTCTTTTTTTAATGATTTCTGCTAGTGGTGTGCCTTCAGATTTTTTCACCGCAAAAAGGGTGCCTTGGCTCAAAACATTTTTTAAAAACACTGGGCTAGACAACATAGTTCAAACAGACAATGGATCAACAATTGGAACATCCTTAAATAATCAATCACAACTTGGAATGGTAAATGGTAACACAGTATAAGCAAAGCATGACTACTATTACAGTGTGTACTAAAACAAATGACTATGCCCTCAGAAACATAAAACAGTATTTACAAAGTATTCTTGGGAGTTAACTCGACTTGGTTGTCATCCCACTTCTCAGGATGCATTGCGGCACTTTTTCAAATAGTCGTTAAACGTACATGTAATTGTTACAAACACTGCAGGAAGTTCATGCTACTCTTTCCCTTACGTCATACAAACCCCGTTTCCATATGAGTTGGGAAATTGTGTTAGATGTAAATATAAACGGAATACAATGATTTGCAAATCCTTTTCAACCCATATTCAATTGAATGCACTACAAAGACAAGATATTTGATGTTCAAACTCATAAACTTTATTTTTTTTTTGCAAATAACAATTAACTTATAATTTCATGGCTGCAACACGTGCCAAAGTAGTTGGGGAAGGGCATGTTCACCCCTGTGTTACATCACCTTATCTTTTAACAACACCCAATAAACATTTGGGAACTGAGGAAACTAATTGTTGAAGCTTTGAAAGTGGAATTCTTTCCCATTCTTGTTTTATGTAGAGCATCAGTCGTTCAACAGTCCGGGGTCTCCGCTGTCGTATTTTACGCTTCATAATGCGCCACACATTTTCGATGGGAGACAGGTCTGGACTGCAGGTGGGCCAGCAAAGTACCCGCACTCTCTTTTTTTTACAAAGCCATGCTGTTGTAGCACATGCTTAATGTGGCTTTGCATTGTCTTGCTGATAAGAGCAGGGGCGTCCATGAAAAAGACAGCGCTTAGATGGCAGCATATGTTGTTCAAAACCTGTATGTACCTTTCAGCATTAATGTTGCCTTCACAGATGTGTAAGTTACCCATGCCTTGGGCACTAATGCACCCCCATACCATCACAGATGCTGGCTTTTGAATTTTGCGTCGATAACAGTCTGGATGGTTCGCTTCCCCTTTGGTCCGGATGACATGATGTCGAATATTTCCAAAAACAATTTGAAATGTGGAGTCGTCAGACCACAGAACACTTTTCCACTTTGCATAAGTCCATCTTAGATGATCTCGGGCCCAGAGAAGCCGGCGGCGTTTCTGGATGTTGTTGATAAATGTCTTTCGCTTTGCATAGTAGAGCTTTAACTTGCACTTACAGATGTAGCGACGAACTGTATTTAGTGACAGTGGTTTTCTGAAGTGTTCCTGAGCCCATGTGGTGATATCCTTTAGAGATTAATGTCGGTTTTTGATACAGTGTCCCTTCGTCTGAGGGATCGAAGGTCACGGTCATTCAAAGTTGGTTTCCGGCCATGCCACTTAAGTGGAGTGATTTCTCCAGATTCCCTGAACATTTTCATGATATTATGGACCATAGATGTTGAAATCCAAAAAATGTCTTGCAAATGCACTTTGAGAAATGTTGTTCTTAAACTGTTTGACTATTTGCTCATGCAGTTGTGGACAAAGGGGTGTACCTCGCCCCATCCTTTCTTGTAAAAGACTGAGCATTTTTTGGGAAGCTGTTTTTGTACCCAAACATGGCACCCACCTGTTCCCAATTAGCCTGCACACCTGTGGGATGTTCCAAATAAGTGTTTGATGAGCATTCCTCAACTCTATCAGTATTTATTGCCACCTTTCCCAACTTCTTAGTCACATGTGGCTGGCATCAAATTCTAAAGTTAATGATTATTTGCACACAAAAAAAATGTTTATCAGTTTGAACATCAAATATGTTGTCTTTGTAGCATATTCAACTGAATATGGGTTGAAAAAGATTTGCAAATCATTGTATTCCATTTATATTTACATCCAACATAATTTCCCAACTTATATGGATACGGGGTTTGTAGTTAATCATTCAGTGAAGACACACAAGCATGAATCTTAGACTACCTTCAGCAGGGTTGATGGCCTCTGGCAAGCTGTCCCACGGGAGCGTCCACTCAGGACAAGGATGAGGAGCGAAGACAGCCACTATGCCACTTTCCTGAGGGGACGTGGAACAAATACATGTTACCATGGTAACCCATCATACAGCCTTGAGGTTCAGCTTTACATCTGAGAGATTGTGTACTCACTCTTGAGGGGTAAAAAAGGTATCAAGATGCAGGGTCAGGCTCATTTATCGACACTTAACACTATTTCAAATTCAATGTGTTTGTTTTAGCAGTTGCTACGTCCATGCTTACAATATTCAATGAATTAACGCCAGGGCTTTTCTAAGTGTTGCACAGTGAGCCTCACCTAAGATAATATAATACAGCCGAGGCATCCTCTCCTCCCTAAAAGACTGATTTTCTAGGGTACATTTTAAGTTACCATATAATTTTGCCTTCTTTGGAAATGCAATGTTTTTTTTTGTTTTCGTCAAACCGCTTCGCTTCGTCCTGGGTCTTCTGCTGTGTACGGTACAATAACACATCTGTACTGGTCCTTCACATTCAAAATATAAAAAGAAAAACACATACAAACATGTGTGTTCTTCTTAGAATTAAAAATGAAATAATGCAATAAGTTCAGCAAAGAATTAGTAAAAAATGTATTTCCTTGTATAAAGGCTGGGGACATTTACTATTTAGAAGTAAGGTGTTCATTGGGGAAAGCAATTTATTTTTACCATTAGGTGCTATTTTGTTTATTCAGATTAATCACGCTTTGGAACGTGGATTAATCAATATTAATCACAGGTTATTACTTGCTTGTATGATTCAAATAAAAAATATATATATATATTTCACAAGTCACAAATGCAATGTTTTTGTCCATATAGTTCAGGTAAATATAGGTGGTGAAGGTAGAGAAGCATGTGTGCTCAAAATTAATTGCGTGACTACAATCAATCAAAGTTTATTTATAGAGCCCTAAATCACAAGTGTCTCAAAGGGCTGCACAAGGGCTCAGATCCCACATAAGGGCAAGAAAAAACTCAACCCAGTGGGATACAACAAGAAACTTTGGAGGAGACCGCAGAACACCCCCCTGCCTCCCCACCGGGACAACTGGTGCAATGGACGTCGAGTGGATCTTTTTATATAATTGATTAATGTGATAATTCTTGGGATTAAACACATGAGCTAACTCATTATTTTAATATTACTATTTCAGCTTTGCAAAAACCACGCCGCATTGACTGCGCTAGTCTGAACGGAGACTAACCCCGAACTTTCACTGAATGCGAAACGGACGTGGACCAGTTCCACCGCGGGAGGGCGCCGCCATCTGACAATCCCCACTGCCGTACCGTTGCGTCTTCGTCCTACAGCGAAGTAGCAAAGACTTTTACGAGATCTCGCAAATCTGCGCATAATAACGTGAAAAGGGAAGTAGTATATAAAGCGAACCACAAACCTTTTATTCCGTCCTTACAGAGAAGCAGAAATAAATAAACTTGGTCCCGCCACTTTATTTTTTTGCAGCAAGCAACAATACAACTGTAACATCATCCCTGGCGAGCGTGTCACACAATCAGTCCTTTGCTTTCTCGGTCTCCATATCAGCTGATATTTGACACAGGTCCCCATACCCCCACTTAGCTACCTGGAATATGCCTGTACATTATTCTTTAATTTTGGACCTCTAGATACAGCATGTACTCATCCGACTCGGTAAAGAATTTGGGTATTATCTTCGACCCATCTCTCATTTGAGTCACACATTAAGAGTGTTACTAAAACATCCATTCATCCATCCATCCAAGGAAGCCCAGACTTTCCTCTCCCCAGCCACTTCATCAAGCTTTTCCAGGGGTATCCCAAGGAGTTCCCTGGCCAGCCGGGAGACATAGTCTTCCCAATGTGTCCTGGGTCTTCGCCGTGGCCTCCTACTGGGCAGATGTGCCCTAAACACCACCGTAGGGAGGCATTCGGGTGGCAATCTGACCAGATGCCCGAACCACCTCACCTGGCTTCTCTCGATGTGAAGGCGCATCGGCCTTACTTTGAGTTCCTCCCGGATGGCAGAGCTTCTCACCCTATCTCTGAGGGAGAGCCCCACCACCCGGCGGAGAAAACTCATTTCGGCTGCTTGTACCCGTGATCTTGTCCTTTCGGTCATAACCCAAAGCTCATGACCATAGGTGAGGATGGGAACGCAGATTGACCAGTAAATTGAGAGCTTTGCCAGCGTCCGCATTACTGGAGACGTCGCACTGATCCGCCTGTCGATCTCATGATCCACTCTTACCTCACTCGTGAACAGGACTCAGAGGTACTTGAATTCCTCCACTTGGGGCAGGGTCTCCTCCCAAACCCAGATATGGCACTCCACCCTTTTCCGGGCGAGAACCATGGACTCAGACTTGGAGGTGCTGATTCTCATCCCAGTCGCTTAACACTCGGCTGCGAACCGATTCAGTGAGAGCTGAAGATCTTAGTCATCATCTGCAAAAAGCAGACACCTAATCCTGCAGCCACCGAACCAAATCCTTTTAACGCCCTGACTGCGCCTAGAAATTCTATCCATAAAAGTTATTAACATAATCGGTAACAAAGGACAGCCATGGCGGAGTCTAACCCTCAGTGAAAACATGTCCGACTTACTGCCAGCAATGCGGACCAAGCTCTGACACTGATCATACAATCAGACAGTCCGATACCCCATACTCTAGCACGGTCGAATGCCTTCTTCAAGTCCACAAAGCATATGTAGACTGGTTGGGCAAACTCCAATACACCCTCAAGGACCCTACCGAGAGTATAGAGCTAGTCCACAGTTCCACGACCAGGACGAACACCACACGGTTCCTCCTGAATCCGAGCTCCGGCTATCCGGCGTAGCCTCCTCTCCAGTACACTTAAATAGACCTTACCGGAAAGGCTGAGGAGTTACTAAAACAGCTTTCTTTCATCTATGTAATATTGCTAAAATGTATTCCATTTTGTCCACCAGCGATGCTGATATCATTATTCATGTGTTTGTTAAGTCTCGACTACCGTAACGTATTATTTTCAGGTGTCCATATGTTTAGCATTAAAATATTACAGTTGGTAAATGGGTTGTACTTGTATAGCGCTTTTCTACCTTTTTTTAAGGAACTCAAAGCGCTTTGACACTATTTCCACATTCACACACACACCTTCACACACTGATGGCGGTACAAAATACAGTTGGTACAAAATGCGGCTGCTAGACTTTTGACAAGAACAACAGAGTTTGATCATATTACGACTATACTGGCTCACATGCACTGGCTTCCTCTGCACTTAAGATGTGACTTTAAGGTTTTACTACTTACGTATAAAATACTAAACGGTCTAGCTCCATCCTATCTTGTATTTTACCATATGTCCCAGCAAGAAATCTGCGTAGTAAGAATTCCAGGCTTATTAGTGATTTTCAGAACTCAAAAAAGTCTGTGTTATCTATTCGGGCTCCAGTACCTCAATAGAAGCTTTTAAGTCCCATCTTAAAACTCATTTGTATACTCTTGCCTTTAAATAGATCCCCCTTTTAGACCAGTTGACTCCTGCATGGAGAGGTTATCAGGTGACCACAGATGACGCACTAGCTGTTCAAAGTCAGGACCCAGGGTGGACCACTCATCTGTGCATCAGTTGGGGACGTCTCTGCGCTGCTGACTTGTCTCCATTCAAAATGATCCCTTGCTGGCCCCACTATGGACTGGAGTCTTACACTATTAACTAGATCCACTCAACATCTGCGGTCCCGTCCAAAGTTTCTCATTGTAACCCATTGGATTGAGTTTTTTCTTGCCCTGATATGGGATCTGAGCAGAGGATGTCGTTGTGCCTTGTGCGGGCAGCCCTTTGAGGAAATTGTGATTAAGGGCTATATTAATAAACTTTGATTGATTGATTGATTTTTTTGTCAACAAGATGAAAATAAATCTGAAAAGCCTGTTTCTTAGGTTTCCTTTTACATACACATATACAGTGGGGTAAAAAAAGTATTTAGTCAGCCACCGATTGTGCAAGTTCACCCACTTAAAATGATGACAGAGGCCTGTAATTTTCATCATAGGTACACTTCAACTGTGAGAGACAGAATGTGAAAAAAAATCCAGGAATTTACATTGTAGGAATTTTAAAGAATTTATTTGTAAATTATGGTGGAAAATAAGTATTTGGTCAACCATTCAAAGCTCTCACTGATGGAAGGAGGTTTTGGCTCAAAATCTCACGATGCAGTCATTCTTTCCTTAACACGGATCAATCGTCCTGTCCCCCTTAGCAGAAAAACAGCCCCAAAGCACGATGTTTCCACCCCCATGCTTCACAGTAGTTATGGTGTTCTTGGGATGCAACTCAGTATTCTGCTTCCTCCAAACACGACAAGTTGAGTTTATACCAAAATGGATACATGGATGATACAGTAGAGGATTGGGAGAATGTCATGTGGTCAGATGAAACCAAAATAGAACTTTTTGGTATAAACTAAACTCGTCGTGTTTGGAGGAAGAAGAATACTGAGTTGAATCCCAAGAACACCACACCTACTGTGAAGCATGGGGGTGGAAACATCATGCTTTGGGGCTGTTTTTCTGCTAAGGGGACAGGACGATTGATCCGTGTTAAGGAAAGAATGAATGGGGCCATGTATCGTGAGATTTTGAGGCAAAACCTCCTTCCTTTAGTGAGAGCTTTGAATGGTTGACCAAATACTTATTTTCCACCATAATTTACAAATGAATTCTTTAAAATTCCTACAATTTGAATTCCTGGATTTTTTTTCACATTCTGTCTCTCACAGTTGAAGTGTACCTATGATAAAAATTACAGACCTCTGTCATCATTTTAAGTGGGAGAACTTGCAGAATCGGTGGCTGACTAAATACATTTTTACCCCACTGTATATACATACAGTCGGGGGATTCCGACTATTTTGTACTGGTAGTAGTCGATCCACAGCGATCATCCTGTCACACAATACCTCAATGCTCACAAGGGGAATTTTCATTTCAACGACTGTCGTTGGCTTTGACAGTTAGGATTACTCGTTTGCATTAAAACAGTTGATTTTCTCACCACGATAGGGCAAATCCATCCTTATCCAAGCACACCCTACTGGTTCCTGGAGTATAATTATTTGGGTTTTTGGCAGCAACTGTTTGGACTAGATCTGACCAATCTAAGTCCATGAGCACAAACTGATGAAGCCTACTCGGATGAGCGGCGAAACGCCCCAAGATTTGAATTAATCAGCATGTGATACCAAACAGGATTTTACTCCTAGGGGCCAAAACTTTGAGAGCTGGCTCACCATTGTCTTGTTATTTGGATGACTGCCAATGACTGCACTTTGACTGGCATGCATCAGTGTGAGTTAAATGAGGTGAGAAATAGGTTATTAGGCATTTATTGAGTGGGATAGTGAAACCAGATGATACTGGTTAGAGGCAAGGAAGGATTGTGTGTCTCTGCATCAGATAGCGGAGCTCCCTGTGCCTCGGGAGAACACTAAATACACACACACTGTCACGTATGATCACACACACACACAGATTGGCACCTCGGCCATGAGAGTACAACAGCTGCACAGCAGACGTGACAGTGGCGGCAAAGAGGCATCCAAGTAATCCCTCTCACTGGGCCGGGATATAGTGGCGACCATTGTACGCTTTTGTGAGCGTGCATTCCTCACGGTATGAATGTCTGATTTTGATCTTTCACGGTAACTGTCCAATTAAACTTAATCCGGCATCATGTAAAAGACACACCGTCCTCCCAACCAAGCTCCTGTTGCCTCCTACCCTAGATCTGTCACCCTTTTCACGCTACTTATTATCATGTTACAAACTCTTTTCCAGCCAAAAGTGGCCAAAAAAGTCTATAGGTGTCGACGGTGTGGAATCTATTAAAAAGCACATTTTTAACCAAGTGAGGCAACCGTTTGTGCTGTTAATTGAGTTATAACTAATTTGCGTGTTTGCATTATTCTGCTCAAAACAACACTGCATAGAAATAGGAGTTCAGAACATTCAGAGAGAGAAAAAATATTTTTTTAAACAATCAAATAATTGGATAAATCAACTAAATACTGTATAGTATTTTTTTTTTTTAGCAAATCCGTGTCACGTCGGGGTTGCATTTTTCTGCGGTGGTCGTTATCCCAGGATGCAGACGGGAAACTTTGGAAGAAGCGTGCAGGTAGGATATGATTTATATACTGATAAATCATACGACATACAAAAAGACAGGAAACAAACGAAAGGAAATCGCACGGGAAGCTAAGGCAAAAACTTAGCACAGGAATCAGGAATCGAGAAACAGGAATAAACCAACGTAACGTATTGCATACTGCAAAAAAGGAAGCCAGACCAAGTGTGGTGTACAACGTGAATACGTAGCTCTCTGATTAGTGCCCGGCAGCAGGTGAGTGTGCCAAACACTAATCAGAGGTAGGTGAACCCAATCAGCACCCACGGTAACCAAACAAAACAAACACAAAACAGGAACTGGGGGAGTCAAACTAACAGAACAAAACCTAAACATAACATGATCCAGGCCACGGATCATGACAATTCGGACATTTTGGGCATTGGCTGAGGTCTGCGGTCTACTAATGTTGCTTGTTTCACTGCACAGAACTGTCTCTAGTCGTCTTCTTTTTGTGACAGTTGGTTTTCCCCAAAATAGCTAACATGTCGCATTGAACACATCAGTTGGAAACTACAAAAAAAAAAAAAAAATGGAGAAGAGCGAGGGTCTCATGTAGGAATTTGCAGATCGATCAATCGCTGATCAGTAAAAGCTGATTGTTGTGAAAAAATATGTCATCGATTGTGCCAATTAATGCCCTTTAGTTCTGACACTATTTGTTTTAGTCGTCCATCTGACAATAAGTTAACACTTAATAATGTGTCTCCATACATAGTGAGGAGTCGTTCCCCTGAGCTAATATTCTAAAACATCTACACTGAGGTTACTGGAAAATCAAAACAGCACTCATAATGAATCTTGAAATTGCTGCCTGTTGGTTAATAGTGTCATGGTCCGGGCACTGCGCCTTCATCAATCAATCAATCAATCAATCAATGTTTACTTATATAGCCCTAAATCACTAGTGTCTCAAAGGGCTGCACAAACCACAACACAAACCACTACGACATCCTCGGTAGGTCCACATAAGGCCAAGGAAAACTCACACCCAGTGGGATGTCGGTGTGCAAAGCGCGCTCCGGGCCGGCGGCAACGAACAGCTGCAATCAATCGCTGTTAATCTGCAAACCTGGAGCTGATGATCAGACTTGCCTTCATAAGCCTGCACAACCTTCCATCCTGTGCCGGAATTTAACAGTCTGTTGATGTCCCGTACGCTATCATCCTGCTCTATGCAAATCTTGCTTCGCTCTCTGTGTTCTCCACCGTCGTGTTTGTATGGTCTGACGTTTTCCCTTGTCCTCCTTCCTGCATTCTGCCTTTGTTCCACGTGTCGAGCTATATATATATATATATATATATATATATATAAATATAGAGAGAGAGAGAGAGAGAGAGAGAGAGCAATATTGCCCCATTGTGGTTCTGTGCCGTCACAACTCCCTCCTGCAACAATAACAAATAGCTACTTAACCTGGCGTACCCCAGGGATCCATACTGGGGCCAAATTGTTCAATCTTTATACAAACGACATTTGTAAAGTTACAAAAGCCTTAAAGTTAGTACTATTTGCAAATGACACGTTGTCACACCTAGGTGAAGTCTTGTCTGGTTTTTCATCTGGTTTCATGTTGTTTTGTCATTTCCTGTTTTATTTTGAAATGCTGACTCTCCCTCTCGTTTTAGATCACTTGACCTTTCCTCCTGTATCACTTGTCTAACGTCTTTCCTATACCAAAATGGATACATGGATGATACAACAGAGGATTGGGAGAATGGCATGTGGTCAGATGAAACCAAAATATAACTTTTTGGTATAAACTCAACTCGTCGTGTTTGGAGGAAGAAGAATACTGAGTTGCATACCAAGAACACCACACCTACTGTGAAGCATGGGGGTGGAAACATCATGCTTTGGGGCTGTTTTTCTGCCAAGGGGACAGGACGATTTATCCGTGTTAAGGAAAGAATTAATGGGGCCATGTATCGTGAGATTTTGAGCCAAAACCTCCTTCTGTCAGTGAGAGCTTAGAATGGTTGACCAAATACTTATTTTCCACCATAATTTACAAATAAATTATTTTAAATTCCTACAATGTGAATTCCTGGATTTTTTCACATTCTGTCTCTCACAGTTGAAGTGTACCTATGATGAAAATTACAGACCTCTGTCATCATTTTAAGTGGGATAACTTGCACAATCGGTGGCTGACTAAATACTTTTTTGCGCCACTGTATGTAAGCGTCAATATATACCTTGATGTTGCAGAAAAAAGACCATATGTTTTTTTAACCGTTTTCCAAACTCTAAAAGGGTGAATTTGGCCATTTAAACGCCTTTCAATTGATAGCCTGTCGGAGCGTTGACCTTTCACCCGTGACGTCACAACATGAAGCGATCAGCCTTTTTCCCAATCTTTTTACACGCACCGGGTCAAATCAGCTCTGTTATTTTCTGTTTTTTTCGACTGTTTTCCCGTACCTTGGGGACATCATGCCTCGTCGGTGTGTTGTCGGAGGGTGTAAAAAGTTGCACCAGTGGCCAAAATATGTGAAAGTCCCTCGTTTGTTCCGCACACTTTACCGACGACAGCTATGCTACGACAGAGATGGCAAGAATGTGTGGATATCCTGCAACACTCAAAGCAGATGCATTTCCAACGATAAAGTCAAAGAAATCTGCAATATTGGAAGCACAAAGGTGAGTTATGTTGATGTTATTGACATTATTGTGTGCTAATCAGACATATTTGGTCACAGCATGACTGCAAGCTAATCGATGCTAACATGCTATTTAGGCTAGCTGTATGTACATATTGCATCATTATGCCTCATTTGTAGCTATATTTGCGTCCAGACTTTCCCTTCACCCACATTTAATGCCAAACAAACACATACCAATCGTTGGTTGGAAGGCGATTGCCGAATTCGTCCTCGCTTCCTCACGTCGCTGGCTGTCGTGTCGTTTTCGTCGGTTTTGCTTGTATACGGTTCACAGCGATACGGCTCAATAGCTACAGTTTTTTCTTCAATTTCGTTTTCGCTACCTGCCTTCACACTCCAACCATCCGTTTCAATACATGCGTAATCTGTTGAATGGCTTACGCCGCTGAAATCCGAGTATGAATCCGAGCTAATATCGCTATACCTTTCTGTGCTATCCGCCATGTTTGTTTCTGGTTGTTTCACGCTGTGATGTCACAGAATAATGGACGGGTGGATATACTGATGGTAAAAATCAGGCACTTTGAAGCCGTTTTTCAGGATATTGCGTGATGGGTAAAATTTTGATAAAAACTTCGAAAAATAAAATAAGTCACTGGGAACGGATTTTTATTGGTTTTAACCCTTCAGAAATTGTGATAATGTTCCCCTGTAATAAGTGTAGACGGAACCGCATTGAAAGTAAGCAGTCATTAACAGGAAATTAAAAGGGATATCAATAAGTGCATAGAGAGAGGATGATACTGTTAGTGTGTTAGCATAGTCGTAGTCAGTACACGACACATAAGATCCATAATTTGGTGGTGTCGATACCAAGGGTAGTATCAGTGCTCTCCATGGACCGCCACCTTGCGTGTTCCAATGAACCTAAGAGTATATGATTGTCAATAAAGTGATAAGGTCAATATTTTTATTTTCTCCCAAAAATGTTTTGTTATTTTTCTTATTGTTTACAAACTCAGGGCCCAATTCCCTGAACTTCGAGGGCAAAAATCAAAAGATATACATGAGTTGTGGATAGTTATTTTAAATATTTTCTTTAGTTATAGCATATTATGGATTTTCATTCATCCATCCATCTTCTTCCGCTTATCCAAGGTCGGGTCGCGGGGGCAACAGCCTAAGGGCAGCAGCCAGCCGGGAGTCTTTCCAACATGTCCTGGGTGTTCCCTGTGGCCTCTACCAGTCGGACATGCCCTAAACACCTCTATGGGGAGGCGTTCGGGTGGCATTCTGACCAGATGCCCAAACCACCTCATCTGGCTCCTTTCGATGTGGAGGAGCAGCGGCTTTACTCTGAGCTCCTCTCGGATGAGCCCCACCACCTGGCGGAAGAAACTCATTTCGGCCGCTTGTACCCGTGATCTTGTCTTTTGGGTCATAACCCACAGCTCATGACCATAGGTGAGGATGGAACGTAGATCGACCGGTAAATTGAGAGCTTTGCCTTCCGACTCAGCTACTTTTTTACCACAACGGATCGATACAGCGTCCGCATTACTGAAGACGCCGCACCGATCCGCCTGTCGATCTCGTGACATACTCTTCCCTCATTCATGAACAAGACTCCGAGGTACTTGAACTCCTCCACTTGGGGCATGATCTCCTCCCCAACCCAGAGATGGCACTCCACCTTTTTCCGGGCGAGAACCATGGACACGGACTTGGAGGTTCTGATTCTCATCCCAGTCGCTTCACACTCTGCTGCGAACCGAAACAGTGAGAGCTGAAGATCCTGGCCAGATGAAGCCATCAGGACAACTTCATCTGCAAAAAGCAAAGACCTAAATCCTGCAGCCACCAAACCAGATCCCCTCAATGCCCTGACTGCGCCTAGAAGTTCTGTCCATAAAAGTTATGAACAGAATCGATGACAAAGGGCTGCTTTGGCGGAGTCCAACCCTCACTGGAAACGGGTCGCACTTACTACCGGTAATGCGGACCAAGCTCTGACACTGATCGAACAGGGACCGGACCGCCACAATCAGACAGTTGAATACCCCATACTCTGAGCACTCTCCACAGGCCTTACCGTGGGACACGGTCAAATGTCTTACCCAAGTCCACAAAGCACATGTATACTGGTTGGGCAAACTCCCATGCACCCTCAAGCACCCTCCCGAGAGTATAGAGCTGGTCCACAGTTCCACGACCAGGACGAAAGCCACACTGTTCCTCCTGAATCTGAGTTTCGAATATCCGGCGTGGCCTCCTCTCCAGCACACCTGACGAGACCATACCGGGAAGGCTGAGGAGTGTGATCCCACGATAGTTGGAACACACCCTCCGGTTCCCCTTCTTAACATAGTATTGATTTTGTTCTGCTCAAATAATTGTATGCAATAAAAGAGAATGAGAGACAGGTTTAAACATTGTGTTGCTATTGCTAAACTGTCAACATCACTCACAATAAATTCATTGACAAATTTACAGTTAATACATGTGGTATCGGCTGATCTCACTTCTGCATGTGCTTTAATCCAGGAGTAGACTGAAGGCATTAACAAAACTAAGCACTGCAACAAAGTGGAGAGGCAATGGAGTATAATAATAATGCACAATCCAGCAGTATGGTACAACAACAGGCTAAGTTAATGTTTATTCTTGTCAGTTCTACTGGAAAGTGCTCCCCCGGGTGATTCCCTTGTCCTACTGGGAGACTTTAACGCTCACGTTGGCAACGACAGTGAAACCTGGAGAGGCGTGATTGGGAAGAATGGCCGCCCGGATCTGAACCCGAGTGGTGTTTTGTTATTGGACTTTTGTGCTCGTCACAGTTTGTCCATAACAAACACCATGTTCAAACATAAGGGTGCCCATATGTGCACTTGGCACCAGGACACCCTAGGCCGCAGTTCCATGATCGACTTTGTAGTTGTGTCATCGGATTTGCGGCCTCATGTTATGGACACTCGGGTGAAGAGAGGGGCGGAGCTTTCTACCGATCACCACCTGGTGGTGAGTTGGCTGCGATGGTGGGGGAGGATGCCGGACAGACCTGGGAGACCCAAACGCATTGTGAGGGTCTGCTGGGAACGTCTGGCAGAGTCTCCTGTCAGACAAAGTTTCAATTCCCACCTCCGGAAGAACTTTGAACATGTCACGAGGGAGGTGCTGGACATTGAGTCCGAGTGGACCATGTTCCGCACCTCTATTGTCGAGGCGGCAGATCGGAGCTGTGGTCGCAAGGTAGTTGGTGCCTGTCGGGGCGGCAATCCTAAAACCCCTTGGTGGACACCAGCGGTGAGGGATGCCGTCAAGCTGAAGAAGGAGTCCTATCGGGTCCTTTTGGCTCATAGGACTCCGGAGGCAGTGGACAGGTACCGACAGGCCAAGCGGTGTGCAGCTTCAGCGGTCGCGGAGGCAAAAACTCGGACATGGGAAGAGTTCGGGGAAGCCATGGAAAACGACTTCCGGACGGCTTCGAAGCGATTCTGGACCACCGTCCGCCGCCTCAGGAAGGGGAAACAGTGCACTATCAACACCGTGTATGGTGCGGATGGTGTTCTGCTGACCTCGACTGCGGATGTTGTGGATAGGTGGAAGGAATACTTCGAAGACCTCCTCAATCCCACCAACACGTCTTCCTATGAGGAAGCAGTGCCTGGGGAATCTGTGGTGGACTCACCTATTTCTGGGGCTGAGGTCGCTGAGGTAGTTAAAAAGCTCCTCGGTGGCAAGGCCCCAGGGGTGGACGAGATCCGCCCGGAGTTCCTTAAGGCTCTGGATGCTGTGGGGCTGTCTTGGTTGACAAGACTTTGCAGCATCGCGTGGACATCGGGGGCGGTACCTCTGGATTGGCAGACCGGGGTGGTGGTTCCTCTCTTTAAGAAGGGGGACCGGAGGGTGTGTTCCAACTATCGTGGGATCACACTCCTCAGCCTTCCCGGTAAGGTTTATTCAGGTGTACTGGAGAGGAGGCTACGTCGGATAGTCGAACCTCGGATTCAGGAGGAACAGTGTGGTTTTCGTCCTGGTCGTGGAACTGTGGACCAGCTCTATACTCTCGGCAGGGTTCTTGAGGGTGCATGGGAGTTTGCCCAACCAGTCTACATGTGCTTTGTGGACTTGGAGAAGGCATTCGACCGTGTCCCTCGGGAAGTCCTGTGGGGAGTGCTCAGAGAGTATGGGGTATCGGACTGTCTTATTGCGGCGGTCCGTTCCCTGTACGATCAGTGCCAGAGCTTGGTCCGCATTGCCGGCAGTAAGTCGAACACATTTCCAGTGAGGGTTGGACTCCGCCAAGGCTGTCCTTTGTCACCGATTCTGTTCATAACTTTTATGGACAGAATTTCTAGGCGCAGTCAAGGCGTTGAGGGGTTCCGGTTTGGTAACCGCAGGATTAGGTCTCTGCTTTTTGCAGATGATGTGGTCCTGATGGCTTCATCTGACCGGGATCTTCAGCTCTCGCTGGATCGGTTCGCAGCCGAGTGTGAAGCGACCGGAATGAGAATCAGCACCTCCAAGTCCGAGTCCATGGTTCTCGCCCGGAAAAGGGTGGAGTGCCATCTCCGGGTTGGGGAGGAGACCCTGCCCCAAGTGGAGGAGTTCAAGTACCTAGGAGTCTTGTTCACGAGTGAGGGAAGAGTGGATCGGGAGATCGACAGGCGGATCGGTGCGGCGTCTTCAGTAATGCGGACGTTGTACCGGTCCGTTGTGGTGAAGAAGGAGCTGAGCCGGAAGGCAAAGCTCTCAATTTACCGGTCGATCTACGTTCCCATCCTCACCTATGGTCATGAGCTTTGGGTCATGACCGAAAGGATAAGATCACGGGTACAAGCGGCCGAAATGAGTTTCCTCCGCCGTGTGGCGGGGCTCTCCCTTAGAGATAGGGTGAGAAGCTCTGCCATCCGGGAGGAACTCAAAGTAAAGCCGCTGCTCCTTCACATCGAGAGGAGCCAGATGAGGTGGTTCGGGCATCTGGTCAGGATGCCACCCGAACGCCTCCCTAGGGAGGTGTTTAGGGCACGTCCAACCGGTAGGAGGCCACGGGGAAGACCCAGGACACGTTGGGAAGACTATGTCTCCCGGCTGGCCTGGGAACGCCTCGGGATCCCCCGGGAAGAGCTAGACGAAGTGGCTGGGGAGAGGGAAGTCTGGGTTTCCCTGCTTAGGCTGTTGCCCCCGCGACCCGACCTCGGATAAGCGGAAGATGATGGATGGATGGATGGAGTTCTACCATCAAATAGTGCCTGCCTTTTGCTAGTAAAAATGCGCCAAAAGAGAGTCAAGTCAGGTTTTCGTAATAGATAGTTACCATGCAGCAGGAAAAGGCATACTGTAAGTGCTGTGGTCGTTATTTCGATAACAGCTGCTGCCATTTAAACAATAAAATGTTATGTTTATAGCATTTTATGACCTCCACTTCAGGTTGCCCGCAAAACTTTTATTTCTCGTCTTTTGGAACGGATTGTTTTTACTGCATATAAAATCAGGGGCCGGCTGAATGTGCACCGTGCGCAGAATAACAAGTACATGTGCACGTTGTATTCTTCTATTATGAAAGGTTATTTTTATTAGCGGGTTCAATAAAAAAAATAAAAAATAAATCTCCCTGTCGTAAAAAAAAATAAAAAATGCACCCATAAATACTGCCCTCTTAAAATGTTAATTTGACGACTGAAAGCACTTCATATGGAGCGCTGCCAGAGGGAGGAACCGTTCTACAATTAAGAAAGTCTGCCCGGAGCCAAAACATAAGATTAGAGAGTCATCCTTGAAGGTACGAAACGTCTGCGTCGGTGGAAATAAAAGATGGTAATGAATGCGAGATGTATAAATGATCAGCCACGTTTGAACTTATTTTTGCAGAGAAAATCAGCTAATGAAGCATAAAATGTAAGTGCAACTGCCTTTTTAGGCCACCTCCAGCTTTGTTGTGTTAATGATCTTTTTCACGACATCATTTTGATTTGATGCTGCATTTGAGCTATGAAAGATTTTGGTGAAGCTCTACAGTATATCAGGGGTCGGCAAACATTACGGTCAAAAGACCTACTTTGCCACCTCTTACACTTAAGAAAAACAGTCTGAAGACTCAAAACACAGCTTAAAAAACTTTTAAAGGTTTTTCAATTTTACAGGCAAAGAAATTGTCCCTTCAGAATTAAACCCACCGTTTTCTTCTCAGTTTTTTATTTTTTGGGATGTATTCATGGCTACTGCATGCACACTGGCTACCCCTTTCTTTATGTCCTTCAGTCAGGAGTCAGGACGCATTCACAGGTTCATATAAAAATAATATTTATTTATTTTTTTCGAAAAATGTAATCCAAGGGAAATCACAACAAGGAAGCTTAATCCCTGAACTAGATAAAGTTGGGTATACATACATTTGTTCAAAGTTTTAACTCGTCAAAATCACCCTCCCGTCAGCTATCCTCCATGAATCATGAAGTGGACGGTTATTGTTGTCATTTTGACAACTTAAACATTTTCACCCCCTGATTAGGAAAGTGAACATCGATAACAATGGCTGAACCCATTGTACAAAACCCAAACCCAGTAAAGTTGGCACGTTGTATAAATCGTAAATAAAGACAGAATACAATGATTTTGAAATCCTTTTCAACCTATATTCAATTGAATAGACTGAAAAGACAAGGTACTTAACGTTCGAACTGGTAAACTGTTATTTTTTGCATAGATTAGCTCATTTGGAATTTGATGGCTGAAACATGTTTCAAAAAAGCAAGCACAAGTGGCAAAAAAGACTGAGAAAGTTAAGGAATGCTCATCAAACACATATTTGGAACATCCCACAGGTGAACAAGCGAATTGGGAACAGATGGGTGCCATGATTGGGTATAAAAGCAGCTTCCATGACATGCTATGTCATTCACAAACAAGGATGGGCCAAGGGTCCCCACTTTGTGAACAAATGTGTGGGCAAATTGTCCAACAGTTTAAGAACAACATTTCTCAACAAGCTACTGCAAGGGATTTAGGGATTTCACCATCCAGTCCGTAATATCATCAAAAGTTTCAGAGAATCTGGAGAAATCACTGCACGTAATCACTGCACATTGAATGCCGGTGACCTCCGTTCCCTCAGGCGGTACTGCATCAAAAACCAACATCAGTGTGTAAAGGATATCACCACATGGGCTCAGGAACACTTCAGAAAACCACTGTCAGTAACTACAGTTTGTCGCTACATCTGTAAGTGCAAGTTGAAACTCTACTATGCAAAGCCAAAGGCATTTATCAACAACACCCAGAAACGCCGTCGGCTTCGCTGGCCCGAGCTCATCTAAGATGGACTGATGCAAAGTGGAAAAGTGTTCTGTGGTCTGACAAGTCAACATTTCAAATTGTTTTTGAAAACTGTGGACGTTGTGTCCTCCAGACCAAAAAGGAAAAGAACCATCCAGACTGTCAGGGCGCAAAGTTTGAAAGCCAGCGTCTGTGATAGTATGAGGGTGTATTAGTGCCCAAGGCATGGGTAACTTACACATCTGTGACAGCACCATTTATGCTGATAGGTACATACAGGTGTTGGAGCAATATATGTTGCCATACAAGCATTGACTTTTTCATGGATGCCCCTGCTTATTTCAGCAAGACAATTCCAAGCCACATTCTGCACATGTTACAACAGCGTGGCTTCGTAGTAAAAGAGTGTGGGTACTGGACTGACCTGCCTGTAGTCCAGACCTGTCTCCCATTGAAAATGTGTAGTGCATTATGTTAATAGGACAACAAAGACCCCGTGGCGATCTTCCGTCCATGTACAGCTGGGATAGGCTCCAGCAACCCCCGCACCCCATAAGGGACAAGCGGTAGGAAATGGATGGATGGATGGATGTTTCAATTGTTACACCTGCAGTCAATATAACATAACATTTGTGCAAAAACTATGTGGGTGCAGGTTTACTCCTAATTTAGTTGTATTACCTTAACAAATGTCACTCAGGGTTTGTTTGTTTTTTACTTTGAGCTTGCTCCATATGGGATATTTGCTACAGTACTTCTTTGCTGTCTGGAATGCAGTATGACTTGAAAAAAAACACACAACCACATAAATTAGGTTGGTCATTTTCTTGATCAATAATAAGAAAATAGTAATTACCGTATTTTTGGGACTATAAGTCACAGTTTTTTTTCATAATTTGGCCGGGATGCGACTTATACTCAGGAGCGACTTATGTGTGAAGTTATTAACACATTACCGTAAAGTATCAAATAATATTATTTTGCTCATTCACGTAAGAGACTTGACGTATAAGATTTCATGGGATTTACTAATTAGGAGTGACGGATTGTTTGGTAAACGTATAGCATGTTCTATATGTTATAGTTATTTGAATGACTCTTACCATAATATGTTACGTTAAAATATTAGGCAACTTCTTAGTTGGTTATTTATGCGTCATATAACGTACACTTATTCTGCCTGTTGTTCACTATTCTTTATTTATTTTAAATTGCCTTTAAAATGTCTATTCTTGGTGTTGGGTTTTATCAAATAAATTTCCCCAAAAAATGCCACTTATCTATGTTTTTTTCCTTCTTTATTATGCATTTTCGGCAGGTGCGACTTATAATCCGGAGCGACTTATACTCCGAAAAATATGGTATGTTCTTTTAAAATGTTTTACTGAAATAGAAGAATCTCTTTTCAAAGTTTAGTTCCAGTGTCATATGGATAAGAATGTACTGTTCTTCTGTAGACACTTAGGACAACAGCACCCCTGCTGGTTGCAACTTAAAAGTACACTATTTTAAACTCAATTGCATACAGTCACATAGTAATGATTTCTTAAACAAAGACTTGAATTTAAAAGTCGCTTATTTAATACTATTGTGTAAATGTGAAAGTGTTTTACTTTGAGTTTGGTCATGGTGGGCCGGGGACCGCCAACAAAAGGGAGCTGTGTGGTCGTCTCCTCTTCATGCTCTAGTTGACTTGGTGGGTTGCCCTCGACCGGCTGTGGCGGCCCCGCTGTGCAAGATGCCAGAGCCTCAGGGCGGACCAACGTTATCCCGCAGGCTTTTGCAGCCCGCAGTAGCCCGGGTACCTCCTGAACGCGGCTGTACCAGCGCAGCAGGTGGGGGATGTGGTGCAGAGTGCTGGCAGCAGGAGCCGGGAGGGAAGACTATCAAAGAAAGAAGCAAAAAAAAAGGACTCATGAGCAGAGTTCATCAAAACATGACCCCGGCAGGAGTGACTAAAAAAAAGGACACATGATCAGAGCAGCAGTGATGTTGTCAGCGCTTAGTAATATGACAAGTTAGGTTGGGTATCGAGTATCGATTGGAACCGGGACTAACTTTCCGATTCTCCCGGAATCGTTCAAAAGTTTAAATTTCGATTCCTAGTTTCGATACGGAGTCCGCCGACCGGAAGAAGAAGCCGCTGAACACCAACAAAGCGCCCACGCCGGAAGTGTTAGCATAGCAGAGCCTATGTAGCCGAGCGAGTCAGTCAAGCATGGATAGCGGTCGTCAACGGTCGAAAGTGTGGCTTTATTTTACTAAAAAAAATGAAATATCGGCGCAATGTAACACGTGCGACAGGACTGTTTGGTGCTTAGAAGGGTGCACGTCGAACATGATGAAGCACCTCCGAGTTCATGGAGTTCAAATAAATGCGTGTCCCGTCTTCGGCTTGCTGCGCCGACCGTCCTCCTCTGCCTCTTCCTCTGGCTCCGGCTCAGACGCCCAGCCTGGCACCTCGGTGACTGCACTGCAGTCCGAATCCGGTAAGTAAAACAATATATATGCAATAAATAATGTGTTTTGCGCCAACGTTGAGGCAGCAAAAAAATTAGCCCGCGTATTTTTTCACAAACAATTTACAACCTGCTAGCCAGGCTCCGCGATGTGTTCAGCGTACTCCGTTCACCGTAGCGGCAATGGGGAAGATGTCATTGCCACAGACGGAAGAGTGTCACAGAAAGGTCACTGCACACAGTCAAAAGACTGCATCCCTTTTCAGAGGTGGAATCTCCAACATTTAAGTTAGTTAGGCAATAACGTTAGAGCTAAGCTAATTGATACTTCGCTAAACAGTAACAGCAACATTACATGTTTGTTTATGTTTGCAGGGATATGGTGAAAACTCTCAACCCAAAATACATACCACCTTCCAGGGACTACCTGTCAAACACATTGATCCCGGCATGGTACAAGAAGAATCGGAATCGGGAATCGTCAGGCATCGGAATCGAAACAAAGAATCGGACTCGCTCGAATTCAAACGCTACCCAACCCTAATGACAAGTGAGCCACCATGGAAAAAAACGGTTGTGCCCCCGTGCGACGGTAGCAGTCCAGAGGAGACACGCTAGGCCGAGTGTGAAACTGGAAACCACTGGAGCACAGCTGACTTCTAAGAGCCTCGTTGTGGGAACTTTGGCTCCTTCCCAACGTGGAGGAATAGCTGGTGACGGCTGGAGGGTGAAATGGAGGTTAATGCTGACGACCCGGACGAAAAACATACAGTATACTATTGAATATGATTGAGAAGCGCTTGAGGTCGTACAATTCAGAATGAACACCGCATTTTTGTGAAAGTACATCTCTGGGGTCGCATAAAGCTTCAGGAATCATGACAGCATAATGTGCTAAAAGTTCAACAGCCGTTTTGCTCTTTCTGTGTTCTTTTGTGGTATTTTTCTAATGGTCAACAGTGACACTAACGCAACACAATACATCACTTGATAATTACTCGAGTAGTCTGAGAAAACTCACGTTACAGTCTCATTGTGTGCTTTGAAGAATGTATTTGATCAATACAACACTTTGTGCTTGCCTTAACCTGCTTTTTATCCAACATTTTAACATTAAAACTGCATTTAGGTGTACATTATAGCAGTGGTTCTCAAATGGGGGTACGTGTACCCCTGGGGGTACTTGAAGGTATGCCAAGGGGTACGTGAGATTTTATTTCTTAAATATTCTAAAAATAGCAACAATTCAAAAATCCTTTGTTAATGTATTTATTGAATAATACTTCAACAAAATATGAATGTAAGTTCATAAACCGTGAAAAGAAATGCAACAATGCAATATTCAGTGTTGACAGCTAGATTTTTTTGTGGATATGTTCCATAAATATTGATGTCAAAGATTTCTTTTTTTGTGAAGAAATGTTTAGAATTAATATTATGAATCCAGATGGATCGCTATTGCAATCCCCAAAGAGGGCACTTTAAGTTGATGATTACTTCTATGTGTAGAAATCAGTATTTATAATTGAATCACTTGTTTATTTTTCAATAAGTTTTTAGTTGTTTTTATATCTTTTTTTCCAAATAGTTCAAGAAAGACCACTACAAATGAGCAATATTTTGCACTGTTATACAATTTAATAAATCAGAAAATGATGACATAGTGCTGTATTTTACTTCTTTATCTCTTTTTTTCAACCAAAAATGCTTTGCTCTGATTAGGGGGTACTTGAATAAAAAAAATGTTCACAGGGGGTACATCACTGAAAAAAGGTTGAGAACCACTGCATTACAGTACTGTCAAATAAATACATTTTTAAATCATATTAATCACACTTTTGAATTATTAACTATGATGAATTACAGTGATTTATTTGCAACTGAAATTAACTTTAAAAAATACCCCAATATTTTGACACAAATGCAATTTTTGTGTCAGAATGTCATACACAAACATTTTTTTTCAAGTCTTTCACAAAACCCATCATTTATTTGCTCCAAACTTGTCAAAAGTATTATCTTAAATGGGTATTTTGAAGTGGTATTTGTCACAGAGCACACCAGTGCGAGTCTCCTCACTCATTGCACTGGCGTATACATTGACCATGCAATGCATACCATGCATATACAGTCGTGATCAAATGTATACATACCCTTCATCAGCCCGGACGTTGGGTCTTGGATGCATTTGGATGTTCCAACAGGACAATGACCGCAAACACATGTTAGAAGTGGTAAAGGAATGGCTGAATCAAGCTAGAATTAAGGTTTAAGAATGGCCTTTCCAACTCCTGCCTTAAACGTGTGGACAATGTTGAAGAAATAAGTCCATGTAAGAAAACCAATAAATTTAGCTGAACTGCAGCAATTTTGCCAAGAAGAGTGGTCAAAAGTTCAACTAGAACCTTGCCAGAAGCTTGTGGATGGCTACTAAAAGCGCCTTATTGCAGTGAAACTTGCCAAGGAACATGTAACCAAATATTAACATTGCTGTATGTATACTTTTGACCCAGCAGATTTGGTCCCATTTTCAGTAGACCCATAATAAGTTCATAAAAGAACCAAACTTCAGGAATGTTTTTTGTGACCAACAAGTATGTGTTCCAATCACTCTATCACAAAAAAAAAAAAAGAGTTGTAGAAACTATTGCAAATTAAGTCAGCCAAGATATTATGTTCTTTACATATGTAAACTTTTGACCACGACTGTATATTGTATGCATGGCTGCCGTTTAGGTAACCATTAAAGGAGCAAAATAAATTGGGTGATTAATCAGTGTTGATACAAGCAGATGCAATATTTTTTTGTGATTAATCACATGCTCCAACTCATTACATTTGACAGCCTTAGTGCATTAATTAAAACACAGATCACGGCATCGACATATCACCCCTCTCATCTGTGCTCCATTGCAGCGGCTGTACAGAAACAAATGTCAGCATATTCAAAGTTCAAGGCACTCTGGATTTTATCCATTTTAATTATTTACACTTACGGCTGCAATGAATTATCGATCAAATCAACTCATTTAATGAGAAAAAAGCTTCACTTCACATTCTGTTGCTTCGATTAGCGTATTTCTCGGATTATAAATCGATCCGGAGTATACGTCGCACCGGCCGAAAATGCATAATAAAGGAGGAAAAAAACATATATACGTCGCACTGGAGTATAAATCGCATTTTTGGGGGACATTTATTTGATAAAATCCAACACCAAGAATAAACATTTGAAAGGTAATTTAAAATAAATAAAGAATAGTGAACAACAGTCTGAATAAGTGTACGTTATATGACGCATAAATAACCAACGGAGAAGGTGCCTGGTATGTTAACGTTACATATCATGGTAAGAGTCATTCAAATAACTATAACATATAGAACATGCTATACATTTACCAAACAATCTGTCACTCTTAATCGATAAATCCTATGAAATTTACTTCTTCGATGTCGCTTCTAAACAACTCTGCCAACTCCAAAGGTATGCACCGCTTCCTTTTGTCGTTTTCTGCTGCATATTGGGATGACGTGGCGCAGTGGAAGAGTGGCCATGCGCAACCTGAGGGTCCCTGGTTCAATCCCCACCTAGTACCAACCTCGTCACGTCCGTTGTGTCCTGAGCAAGACACATCACCCTTGCTCCTGATGGGTGCTGGTTAGCGCCTTGCATGACAGCTCCCTCCATCAGTGTGTGAATGTGTGTGTGAATGGGTAAATGTGGAAGTAGTGTCAAAGCGCTTTGAGTACCTTGAAGGTAGAAAAGCGCTATACAAGTACAACGCATTTATCATATTTCACTACGTCCAGTTTGTAATCTGCAGTACATGATTTCCCTTTTGGTGGCATTTTTGTTCAGCCCTTCTCAGTTTTTATAGGTTACCGCCAACGATAAAATTATCCATTTTAATAGCTACAACGGTAGCATATAGCATATAGCAGTTAGTATCCCATGACCCACAATGCACTTCTGGCATGACCCTTCCCCGCCGAAATTCTTATTGGTTTACATGTATGTGACGATTGCTGACATTAAACTATTAATCAAAGCAACATGATTTTTGTCTAACTTTGTTTTCTACTCAAATTAATTGATTAATCACTGCAGCCCTGATCAAATATGTCATTTGATTTTATATTTCACAAAGGTTAACTTCTTTTAACATTTGATTACAAATAGGTAAAATGCATGATTGGCATTATTTGTTTGTCTCTGGTTAAGCCTCCAATGTTTATTCTTCCATAACTGTTATGTATTTTAGTCCCATTTAACAATCTTGAAATTCACCGTCTTTCTAATTTAGCACGTTTGCGTCATACTTAAGGTGATACATTAAGAATAAAAGAGGCTCAATGTTATGTATTGGCACAGACACAGCATAATG
This sequence comes from Nerophis ophidion, assembly GCF_033978795.1. Lineage (NCBI taxonomy): Eukaryota > Metazoa > Chordata > Actinopteri > Syngnathiformes > Syngnathidae > Nerophis > Nerophis ophidion. The sequence continues at coordinate 67,852,624 of NC_084611.1, forward strand.
ATTAACACACTCACCAGGTATTGATGTATGCATGGCAACAGGACCACATCAGTCAGTGTGAAGTACAGCCCCTCAGCAAAGACATGCTCCAACTCAGGCAGGTCTTTGGTCCTCACTTTCCTGATCTCAGAGCACTCTCTGCTGGCCACAGAAGGACCTGCAGCGACAGACAGCTTAGCCAGAGCAGCCCTGAGCTCAAGTCCATTAGGCGGCGTGCTGGACTGGGGGTCACAATCCGTGCGTCCCCCGTCAGCTGGGTTGTTGTCATTCTTTTCGTTTTGTCTCTGCTCCTGGAGCTTTTGCCGGCGTATTTTGTCATCGTTGTGGACCTTGACGGGTTCGGCCAGCCTTCGCTCCAGAGTGAGGATGGAGACGGGGGGTGGCTGGGTTTGGATAGGAGGGTTACGGAGGTGGTCTTCGACAGCTGACGGGATCCCAATTTCACACAGCCTGGTCCATTTGCTCACCTAAAACGTCATACACATACAATACGCTGATTAGACTAAACAAAAAACTAAGGCCTTTATTCTGCTATTATGGTTCATTGTGTCAAATGTGAACTCAATACTTGTGGACTTAGACTGCTTGAAAAATGAAAGACACGGACGCTACATGGGCCAAAGTCATTGACAAGTGTTAAAATTAGACATTGACCAATATGTTTTTTCAGGAGGGCAGCACGGTGAATAAGGGTTTAGTGAATGTGCCTTACAATACGAACATCCTGGGTTTGATCCCCTGGCTCGGGGTCTTTCTGTGTGGAGTTTGCATGTTCTCCTTGTGACTGCGTGGGTTCCTTCCTGGTACTTCGGCTTCCTCTCACCTCCAAAGACATGCACCTGGGGATAGGTTGATTTGGAACACTAAATTGGCCCTAGTGTGTGAATGCGACCCCAAAAGGGACAAGCGGTAGGAAATGGATGGATGGGTGTGGATGTGAGTGTGAATATTGTCTGTCTATCTGTGTTGCCCTGTGATGAGGTGGCGACTTGTCCAGGGTGTACCCCGCCTACCGCCTGAATGCAGCTGAGATAGGCTGCAGAACCCCCTGCTACCCCGAAAGAGACAAGCGGTAGAAAATGGATGGATGGGTTTTTCAGGGCAATACTGATTATTAGTAATCAAAAAAGGCCAATAACCGATATTTAGAGCTGATGTTTTGGTGGTAAAAGGTATTTAAACATGAATAGTAAATGCTATTAAGTTGTTTTTTAAATTAAACATCGTTTTTGAGGAAATGTCGAACCAGTAGCAACATACGGTAATGTTTTATGCTGTGCTAATATGCGGTTAATTTAGCACCAAACAACACCAAGGGATTTCACAAACACCTTTATTACCTATGTCTATTGCTGCGGGTCCACGTCCCTGGTTCGGCTTTTAAAAAAAGATGAGAAAAGTGTAAAACACATACAAAAAGGTTGAGACAAGTACAAACCCTGTTTCCATATGAGTTGGGAAATTGTGTTAGATGTAAATATAAACAGAATACAATGATTTGCAAATCCTTTTCAACCCATTTTCTATTGAATGCACTATAAAGACAAGATATTTGATGTTCAAACTCATAAACTCTTATTTTTTTTGGGGCAAATAATAATTAACTTAGAATTTCATGGCTGCAACACGTGCCAAAGTAGTTGGGAAAGGGCATGTTCACCACTGTGTTACATCACCTTTTCTTTTAGCAACACCCAATAAACGTTTGGGAACTGAGGAAACTAATTGTTGAAGCTTTGAAAGTGGAATTCTTTCCCATTCTTGTTTTATGTAGAGCTTCAGTAGTTCAACAGTCCGGGGTCTCCGCTGTCGTATTTTACGTTTCATAATGCGCCACACATTTTCCATGGGAGACAGGTCTGGACTGCAGGCGGGCCAGGAAAGTACCCGCACTCTTTTTTTACAAAGCCACGCTGTTGTAACACGTGCTGAATGTGGTTTGGCATTGTCTTGCTGAAATAAGCAGGGGCGTCCATGAAAAAGACTGCGCTTAGATAAGTTGTTCCAAAACCTGTATGTACCTTTCAGCATTAACGGTGCCTTCAGAGATGTGCAAGTTACCCATGCCTTGGGCACTAATGCACCCCCATACCATCGTAGATGCTGGCTTTTGAGCTGTGCGTCGATAACAGTCTGGATGGTTCGCTTCCCCATTGGTCCGAATGACACGATGTCGAATATTTCCAAAAACAATTTGAAATGTGGACTTGTCAGACCACAGAACACTTATCCACTTTGCATAAGTCCATCTTAGACGATCTCGGGCCCAGAGAAGCGGGCACGTTTGTGGATGTTGTTGATCAATGGCTCTGGCTTTGCATAATAGAGCTTTAACTTGCACTTACAGATGTAGTGACGAACTGTATTTAGTGACAATGGTTTTCTGAAGTGTTCCTGAGCCCATGTGGTGATATCCTTTAGAGATTGATGTCGGTTTTTGATACAGTGCCGTCTGACGGATCGAAGGTCACGGTCATTCAATGTTGGTTTCCGGCCATGCTGCTTACGTGGAGTGAGTTCTCCAGATTTTCTGAACATTTTGATGATATTATGGACCGTAGATATTGAAATCCCTACATTTCTTGCAATTGTACTTTGAGAAACGTTCTTAAACTGTTTGACTATTTGCTCACGCAGTTGTGGACAAAGGGGTGTACCTCGTCCCATCCTTTCTTGTGAAAGACTGAGCGTTTTTTGGGAAGCTGTTTTTCTACCCAATCATGGCACCCACCTGTTCCCAATTAGCATGCACACCTGTGGGATGTTCCAAATAAGTGTTTGATGAGCTTTCCTTAACTTCATCAGTATTTATTGCCACCTTTCCCAACTTCTTTGTCACGTGTTGCTAGCATCAAATTGTAAAGTTAATGATTATTTTCACCAAAAAAATGTTTATCAATTTGAACATCAAATATGTTGTCTTTGTAGCATATTCAACTGAATATGGGTTGAAAATGATTTGCAAATCATTGTATCTGTGTTGGCCCAGCGATGAGGTGGCGACTTGTCCAGGGTGTGACCCCACCTTCCGCCCGATTGTAGCTGAGATAGGCACCAGCGCCCACCGCGACCCCAAAGGGAATTAGCGGTAGAAAATAAATGGATGGATGTATTCCGTTTATATTTACATCCAACACAATTTCCCAACTAATATGGAAACGGGGTTTTGTACAAAACAAGTTATTTTCTGGCGCATTTAGAAATCAATGAGCCTGCATCAGAAATTTCAACAAATCTTATGTGGTACTGTCAAAATTAAAATTGCAAGAAAACATATTAAACGAGAAAAAATAAAGAAATATAACATTTGAACTTACAAGTGGCATGCTGGGTAATGGAGTTCTTATGTTACCCAGCTCATAACATCACAATATATATCTGCCTTAGGCCAGCTAGAAGGCCTTACTGACAACAACTCGTGATCTGATTGACATTCGCAACTGTCTCTCAAATGTGTGTGTCCATTGTTAATTCTGAAGGCTTTGGGCAGATTTGTTACAACATGGCAACATAAGCTAGCCGAATTCTGATTAAACAAAAACTCTGTAACCTAAAAACAATAGCGCTGGAAGGAGCACGATATGACATATTGACAAAAAACAATCGTATCTTTAATTAAGATCATGATTTCTGATTATGTTATTAGGCCAGTAGAGAAGGCCTTGCTGGCCCTGACGGCACACCACTGGATAAAAAAGAATAAGGAAGTAGTTAAATATTGTGTCAGTATTGTTAAATGGTCAATGGCACCCACAATAAATAAACTGAACAATTTAGGGTTAATACATGTGATCGGTATCGGCCACTCTCACTCATAAATCATCGGAATCGGCAGCATAAAACTTTGACTGGAACATCACCAGTATATATGGTAATATTATACTGTACATGTTTTGCAGGTACAAGCGGTCTTCAGAACCCTAACTAATGTGGCCCATAATGAAAATGACACCCCTGAATTAGAGTACCAAAACCATCAAAGCCGTCACCAAGAAGACTCTGTACCCACCATCAGAGGAATACCTTCTGCAATATAGCCACTTGACCTTTTTTGTCCCTTCAGGATCTTTAAAGACAATTTACTACACTGTCTTATTGCTTGTGGCAAGACCGGTTGCTCTATTTAACAATACTTGTCGGGAACTCGCATGGCTGCGGTAGTTGTGACCCCAAGATGCAGGAACCAGGAGAACAATGTGCAGGTAAGAGTCTTTTAAAATGTTTCAACAAGGAGGAAGCAGTCGTGCATGTAACGGTTCTCAACATAATAAATCCTCGAGCACTGAGGAACAGGCGAGGCAGGCATAAATAGCAGCCTGATTGGCAACTGAAACCAGGTGTGCCAAGCTGCCAGTCAGGAATAAATGAGGGAAACGAGTGTTCAGGGAGAAAAGCAGGAAGGGGAAAAATAATAAGAGCGCCGACAGGAAACAAACACGAAACAAGGAACCACCACCAGAAGAGAAGTGACAGATAGTCACAAATACTGCACGTCCAAAAACAGAAAGCATGTTCGCCTTCTCCGTCAGGTCATGATTAGGGGTGTGGGAAAAAAAATCGATACGAGTTTGAATCGCGATGCTCACGTTGTGCAATTCAAAATCGATTCATGACCATGGATGAAGTACTGGCTGTCCAGAGTCGAGACCCAGGATGGACCGCTCGTCGGGACCCAGGATGGACCGCTCGCCTGTGTATCGGTTGGGGACATCTCTACGCTGCTGATCCGCCTCCGCTTGAGATGGTTTCCTGTGGACGGGACTCTCGCTGCTGTCTTGGATCCGCTTGAACTGAACTCTCGCGGCTGTGTTGGAGCCACTATGGATTGAACATTCACAGTATCATGTTAGACCCGCTCGACATCCATTGCTTTCGGTCCCCTAGAGGGGGCGGGGGGTTGCCCACATCTGAGGTCCTCTCCAAGGTTTCTCATAGTCAGCATTGTCACTGGCGTCCCACTGGATGTGAATTCTCCCGGCCCACTGGGTGTGAGTTTTCCTTGCCCTTTTGTGGGTTCTTCCGAGGATGTTGTAGTCGTAATGATTTGTGCAGTCCTTTGAGACATTTGTGATTTGGGGCTATATAAATAAACATTGATTGATTGATTGATTCTCATTTTAAAAAAATACATTTTTTATTTCACTTAAATTTTTTTATCAATCCAACAAAACAATAGACAGCAATACCATAACAATGCAATCCAATTCCAAAACCAAACCTGACCCAGCAACACTCAGAACTGCAATAAACAGAGCAATTGAGAGAAGACACAAACACGACACAGAACAAACCAAAAGTAGTGAAACAAAAATCAATATTATCAACAACAGTATGAAAATTAGTCATAATTTCAGCATAGCAGGGATTAAAAATCCCTCATTGACATTATCATTAGACATTTATAAAAATGTTAAAAAAGAAGAAGAGTGTCACAGTGGCTTACACTTGCATCGCATCTCATAAGCTTGACAACACACTCTGTCCAATATTTTCACAAAGATAAAATAAAGTCAGATTTTTGGTTTGTTTAATAGTTAAAACAAATTTACATTATTGGAATCAGTTGATAAAACATTGTCTTTTAGAATTATAAAAGGTTTTTACAAAAATCTACTACTCTGCTTGCAGGTCAGCAGACTGGGGTAGATCCTGCTGAAATCCTATGTATTGAATGAATAGAAAATCCTTTTAAATCGGGAAAAAAATCGTTTCGGAATCGGGAATCGTGTTGAATTGAAAAAACAATTAATATTAAATCGAATCGTAGTACACCCAAAGATTCGCAGCCCTAGTCATGACAATAAGGCTGTCTTCAAATTGTTAAAGATTTGATGACTCGATTCGGATGAGTCTGATTCAACTATCAACCCAGCAGTCGAACCATCTGATATTGAAACTAAATGGGGGACATGATCGAGGCCTTATCGCGATGTCCTTCTGTCAAACACGAAGCTTGCGTGCCGTCATCGGCCTACCGGAAATTGAACCTGGCGTAGCCCACAGGTGTAGCGCTGCATTTGCAAAGAAAATAATCCTTCCACTGGTTCATATACAGAAACTTTGTTACAACTTTTACTTCCTTTATTTAGTGAAGTTTGAGGTCCTCTTTCCGCCACGCCGGAGCCAAGAACCTAACAAACTGAGGTTGAGCCTTTTTTTGAGGTGCGAAAAAGTTGCAAATTAGATCATTGTTTTGTCCACTTAATGAAAGACTTAAATTCATTTTATAAATATCTTCATCCATCCATCCATCAATTTTCTACAATTAGAGGCCTACTGAAACCCACTACTACCGACCACGCAGTCGGAAAGTTTATATATCAATGATGAAATATTAACATTGCAACACATGCCAATACGGCCTTTTTAGTTTACTAAATTAGAATTTTAAATTTCCCGGGAGTTTCTTGTTGAAAACGTCACAGAATGATGACACGTTTGATGACGCGTGCGCGTGACGTCTCGAGTTGGAGGGGACATATTAGCGCAGCACCACTTGCGGCTAAAAGTTGTCTCTTTTTATCACGCAATTACACAGTATTCTGGACATCCGTGTTGCTGAATCTTTTGCAATTTGTTCAATTAGTAATGAAGAAGTCAAAGTAGAAAGATGGACGGTGTTTCCTTGTTTAAAATTCCCGGAGGGGAAGGTTTACTATGGATCAGAGCGGTCAAGCGAACATGGTTCCCGACCACTTGTCAACCGGCAGGTTTCGGTGAGAAAATTGTGGTAAAAAGTCGCCTCTTACCGGAGATCTGCGGAGCTTGCGCCGTCCATGCAGCTGCCTTGACTTCCCTCAGACACTGGCGTCAACACACCCCTCCGACTATCAGGTACTATTTAACTTACTAAAACAAGCAATACAATAGAAAGATAAGGGATTTCCCAGAATTATCCTAGTAAATGTGTCTAAAAACATCTGAAACAATGCAATTTTACTTTATTTTTATTTATTTATTTTTTCTAGTCCTTCGCTATCAATATTCTCAGCAACGAATCTTTCATCCTCGCTCAAATTAATGGGGAAATTGTCGTTTTTTCGGTCCGAATAGCTCTTTTTTTGGAGGCTCCGCTTGGGGTGGTTTCCTGTTGGCTCCACTGTGGACGGGACTCTCTCTGCTGTGTTGGATCCACTTTGGACTGGACTCTCACGGTTGTGTTGGATCCACTATGGATTGAACTTTCACACTATCATGTTAGACCCGCTCGACAGCCATTGCTTTCGGTTCCCCTAGAGAGGGGGTGGGGGGTTGTCCACATATGCGGTCCTCTCCAAGGTTTCTCATAGTCATCATTGTCACCAACATCCCACTGGGTGTGAGTTTTCCTTGCCCTTATGTGGGCCCTACCGAGGATGTCGTTGTGGTTTGTCCAGCCCTTTGAGACACTAGTGATTTAGGGCTATATAAATAATCATTGATTGATTGATTGATTGATTGAATGTGAGGATGTGAGGAGCCCTCACACGGGTGAGGTCATCGTCTGCTACTTCCGGTAAAGGAAAGGCTTTTTTATTAGCGACCAAAAGTTGCGAACTTTATCGTGGATGTTCTCTACTAAATCCTTTCAGCAAAAATATGGCACTATCGTGAAATGATCAAGTATGACACATAGAATGGACCTGCTATCCCCGTTTAAATAAGAAAATCTAATTTCAGTAGGCCTTTAAGTTAAAATAGAGCACATCCATACTGACACCTAGGGGCCAGTCAGTATACAACCGCACTGTCAGAAGTAGAAATACCACAAGCCCTTCCTTCCTTCCTGCAGCAGTCAGACTGTTCAACCAAGCCTGGTCCCAGTAGGTCGCAGAAACACAACTGGACAATTAATCCTGACCTTGTGCAATAAAAATAATGTTTACTTAATGTCATATTATGTTCATCATGTGCAATAATATAATTACTATGTGTATTGTGTGCCTGTCTGTTTGTTAGTTAGTTAGTTAGTTAGTTAGTTAGTTAGTTAGTTAGTTAGTTACTTAGTTTATTTCGAATATGCACACAATACAATTACAATGTAATGCATCACATAGTTCTAGTTGTTTCATTACAGCATGAGCTTATTTAACCCTAGCCCTTTTCATACCATAGCAGTTTTATCCCATTTATTTGTATTCTGTTTGTAACAGAACAGTGAATGGAAAAAAATGAGTAATAAATTAATGTGCAATAGGTAAGTAAACACATTTTAAATAAATAAACACATTATTTAAAGACATACACAATAATAAAAATGTTCATTAAAAAATATGTGCCATTGTTATTGAAAATGCCGACTACAAAACGTTTATCTGTACTAAAACTGCAGCTCTCAGTATTTATTTTTTTTTCTTGTATATATATTTTTGGTGTACTTGGTTATTTTGGATGCAATCGAAGCCCTTTGCTGCTGTAATTCTGTAAATTTCCCAGTGGTGGGATAAATTATCTTATTCTACCTTATTTTACATATCATCATCTGTTTATTTATCTTTAAAAAAAAGAAAAATCATAGATTGGACCGATGGTCGACTATGGGTAAAATCTAATGAATCAGATTAAACAGATTATGAATCTAAAAAAGCCCTACATGACGGTGTGTATGCATCACACTATTATTTCATTGTGGCCTTTTTAGGGAGCTATCTTAAACCAGTGTGATCAGCTGATGAACAGCCTGTATGAGTTTACATACAGTTTTGCGTCTATTTTTTTTCTTCTTGCTTTTCTTTTTTCTTTTTGCATTTTAATGTTAGGGTTAGGGTTAGACTAACCCTAACCCTCATATTGGTAAAATCCACCAGTGCCAAAAATAAATACTGATTGCTTGTACTGTATATTTCCTCCTGGTCTTAAAATGTTGTTCGGGGGTCTATGGGGCAGCAACAGTCACACAATTCAACTCTTTCTCACGCCACAAGCAACATTTTTCTTGCTTATATTTCCCCATCCACTACTTTATTCATATTTTTCTCATTAAAATAAACTTTGGTCTTACATGGCTTACCAGACTGACCGAACTGACCAATCTTATTAGTCCCTTGAGACGGAATCTAACAAACCACATAACGGCACCACGCAATATAAACCAATAAGAACCACCGCAAGGCGGGCCTTGGCTGAGTTTTGGCCATTACTTCATTCCGTGAGTGTATCAACTTGAATCTCTTGGCAGTTAGGCACAATTTAATTTGTGACTGGCTCGAGAAGGAAGGGGATAGTAGTAGGATATCATCAAGTACCCTATTTTTCGGACTATAAGGCACACTTTTTTTTCTCAAAATTTGACAGTGCGCCTTATAGCCCGGTGCATCTAATGTACAGAATAATTGTGGTTTTGCTTACCAACCTTGAAGTAATTTTATTTGGTACATGGTGTAATGATAAGTGTGACCAGTAGAGGGCAGTCAATTATAAGAGATACATGTAGATTGCACTATGATGGCAATATTACTCAAGTAAACAACACCAACATTTTATTCCATTCGTTTCATTGAAAATATAGAACATTACAAGAATCTATCAATATGTTTTAGTACGACTTTGGTAAGCTTTGAAGCCGCACTGCATGATGTGCTTCAAAATACTAGTATTATTATGGTGTGTGTATAAGGTAAGGCATATTATCTGGCGTTTTGTTTCGCAATATTTGCAAAAGCAACTGTTCTTACCTTTAGGTGTCTGCTGATCTGTATTTGGGATCTGCATAAATCCTAAAAAATGTTGTGATTCGATAAGCTTCTTTTTCTTCTTTATCTTCTTATTATAGGACATTCATCCTCCCCTGTTGCCATTTCTAATGTAAAGTAGTATAAAATTCTTACTTATATCTGTCAGTAAACTCGCAATGAAAGCGCTAAAATGTACCGGTGTAGTGAGTTTACGTTATTCACCCAAGGAACTTTAGTTATTATTCGGGATGAGGAGATGAACAGTTTCCCTTGTGGATCATTAAAGTTTGTCTAAGTCTAAGGCTGCTCTGTTATTGATTTAAGTCAAGTCTGAATGTCATTAAAACAGTTAGCTCCATCTTTTGACACTTGTTCCACTCCCGTCCTTGGACGCTACACTGTTGCAACAAAGATGACGGGGAGAAGACGCTGCCGAAGGTGAGCCACGTAAATGAGACCGCCAACAAAACGGCGCATCCGGAAGCGACTGTCAGAAAGGGGCTTGAAGATGATCTGTAAAATATAATCTATGCAACGTTTTGACCAAAGAACCACCATTACATGTTATGTAGACCACAAAGAAATGTTTCCAATATAGAAAAAAAATATAAAATGACTCCTTTAATGCGCCCTATAATCCAGTGCGCCTTATATATGAAAAAAGATAAAAAGTAGACTATTCGTCAGCAGTGTGCCCTATCAGGGTTTCCCACACATTCATTTATTTTATTTTTTTTTCCGGCTTTTGACTTGCTCGACCGCTCATAAAAGCAATGGGACTCTGTCTGTGAATGGAGCTTGTAGTTACATATTATATAAATATGTAAATATTATATAAATATGTATATAAATATGCACATAAAGTGTTGTAATTATATTCCAACTCCCCGTTCTTTTTGGTCATCGCCGCCGCTGCATCCCACCCCCCTTCCGCCCGACCACACCACCACAAATGGATGCCTGACCTGTGGGAAACTGCCTATGGTCCAGAAAATACGGTACTTCTTAATAAAAGTTTCAATCAATTAACCAATCAAAAAAGGAGACACAAAATAGGGATGCTGAAACAGAACTAAACCAACCAGAAACCAAAACGTAAACAAACTATGATTTGGGCAACGGATCATAACAAAATAAAGCTGGAAGTTTGGTAAATGTGTGGTCAACTCAATAAAAAAATGGCAGGTTAATTGGATTAAAGAAGAAAATAATGCAGTATTTTAAAGTACAGAGAAGTGTAGGACTAATAATTATAGGAGGCAATAGAACTAGGCAATAGAAATATATCATTATTAGACTGAGATTATGACATACATATCTAAATAGCTCTTTGATATGAATAGGGAAACATACCACAGGGCTGTGTGGTTATTGTAATCATACAGAACATTTTGGTTTGTATCTTTGAGCACCTCACAAGCTATGATTTGATTAAAAATGGTTTATTAATGCATCTTTAATTTATGTGTATTGATTCAGTTTGACATTTGTTTTCGTTTCACTGAATAAGCATCCATCACTCACAACTTCTAAAAACAATGCATTCGTATTAATAAACAGCTAAATAAATGGAAATTTGTGCAAAACTATAACATAAAATAAAGGAGCAGGTTGCAGCCAGCCAAATTTTAGAACTGTCTGTATTACTTTATATATATAATCGATTATTGACATTAATTAATCGACTTTACAAACGCCAATGTTCGAATAGCAGTGCATATAAAAATCAATGATTTCCCCCACCTCTAATGAATACAGTATAGTAGATATAATTGAGACAGAGAAATAATGAAAAACAAGTTAACGAAAGAGAGGGCCAAAATTATTTAGAAGACATCAAGACACTAAGGGGTGTCAAACTCATTTTCATTGAGGGCCCCATCGCAGGAATGGCTGCTTTCAGAGGGCTGTATTTCTTTAATTAATTAAGCAAAATGCAAATACATTTGATTATTTGATTTGTTTATGTATAACTTGCTTTAAAATCATAAATAAAGGTGACATGCAGGTATTTAAGTATTTGTTTTCATCTCACAAAAATAGTTTTGCAATACAGTATATAATAATAAAAGTGGCATGATCAGATAATATTAAAGTTCAAATAATGCATTTTTTAATGTTAAAATTAAAAGAACAAATGCATTTTGTTTAAAAAAAATAAACATTTTAAATACTTGAAACCCATTTTTTCTAGGCTTTCGTGGCCGCTGACCACGTATAATGATGTTGCGGGCCAGAACTAGGCCACAGGCCTTGAGTTTGACACCTGTGCACTAAAGTGTCACTCTTGTCATTTTTTTTTTTAAAGCTTGGCAGTCCTGATGTGGTATACAGTAAATATGCATCCGGCCAGACAGTCCCTGCTTAAATTATACTTGCAAATATTTCCAATTTGCTGCAAATATGCCTACATTCAGGCTATGTCTACACAAATAATTATTTAGCCAAAGCCCCGTTTCACCCACACTAAACCAGCGTTTATGGTTCCCCTCCTCGAACAAGTTTTTACACGGGTAAGTGCGCCGTGTATATCTTGAATCTCCGGCTCTTGGCGTTGTATGGACTCATTAATCGTTAACAAACTGAGTTCAGAGAGGGAGTGACGCCAGAAAGACCGACCCACAGCCAGCTTCATAATGACGTGGTTTCGTAACTCGGAGCAAACCACAGGAAATATGGAGGCGAGTCATCCAAACGTGTCCGTGTTTCTCATTCTTCTACATGGTTTAAATGTAACTTAGATATTGGGTTTCACTATGTAAAAGTGCTTTGAGTCACTAGAGAAAAGTGCTATATAAACATAATTCGCTTAACTTCACTTGTACATGTACTGAAGCTTGTGGAAATCACACATGAATACCATAGGAGAAAGCGATTGCAGGTATTTGGGATACAACACTTCTCAGACGGCAAGAGTACTTTCGAACATCCAGGTCAGCTGTGATTCTACTTAGCAAAAAACTTTGTCCATTTGTCGGAGGACAGACAACAAGAATGCGGGCTCCCGTGGATGTGATAAAAAAAGATAGCGTGTGCTTTCGTCGAGGCAAGACTATGGAAAACGGCGAATGCTTTTGGGCTGGCAAAGCAGTCTGTGTCAGTTATTGTCCGCCATGTATGTCGCGTACTCAACGTCTAGGTCCAGAGTATATCCATCCGTCCATCCATTTTCTACCGCTTATTCCCTTTCGGGGTCGCGGGGGGCGCTGGCGCCTATCTCAGCTACAATCGGGCGGAAGGCGGCGTACACCCTGGACAAATCGCCAGCTCATCGCAGGGCCAACACAGATAGACAGACAAGTCCAGAGTATATAAAGTCACCAAAAACAAATGGACAATGAAGGTGAAGGCAAGAGAGAGAGTCGCCACCACATCGCAGGGCCAACACAGATAGACAGACAACATTCACACTCACACATTAGGGCCAATTAAGTGTTGCCAATCAACCTATCCCCAGGTGCATGTCATCAGAGGTGGGAGGAAGCCGGGGTACCGAAAAAAGTTAAAATTTGAGGCCTGCTAATTATAACTAATATAGACACTTAGATCATGTGTTGCCTTCATTATAACACTCATATAAGACTTTTAAAGTCATTTTGATAGTAGGCTAATACAACTAATATAGAAACTTACATCATGTGTTGCCATCTTTATAACACTTATATAAGACTTTAAAAGTCATTTTGATATTAGGCTAATACAACTAATATAGGCACATGTGTTGCCTTAATTATAACACGTATATAATACTTTTAAAGTCATTTTGATAGTAGGCTAATACAACAAATATAGAAACTTACATCATGTGTTGTCATCATTATAACACTTATATAAAACTTTAAAAGTAATTTTGTCAGTAGGCTAATATACACACTTATGTCATGTGTTGCCTTCATTATAACACTTAAATAAGACTTTTAAAGTCACTTGGATAGTAGGCTAATATAATTAATATAGACACATCATGTGTTGCCTTCATTAGATCACGTATAAAACACTTTTAAAGTCATTTTGATAGTAGGCCAATACAACTAATATGGACACTTACATCATGTGTTGCCTTCATTATAACACTTAAATAAGACTTTTAAAGTCACTTGGATAGTAGGCTAATACAACTAATATAGACACGTACATCAAGTGTTGCCTTCATTATAACACTTATATAAGACTTTTAAAGTAATTTTGATAGTAGGCTAATATAACTAATATAGACACTTACATAATGTGTTGTCTTTATTGTAACACTTATATAGGACTTTTAAAGTCATTTTGATAGTAGGCTAATACAACTAATGTAGACACTTACATCATGTGTTGCCTTCATTATAACACTTATATGAGGCTTTTAAAGTCATAGTAGGCTAATATAACTTATATAGAAACTTACATCATGTGTTGCCTTCATTAAAACACTTATACGAGGCTATCCATTTTTTTGCGGCTCCAGACAACATCTTGAGTTGCCTTCATTAAAACACTTATACGAGGCTATTCGTTTTTTTGCGGCTCCAGACAGATTTATCTTTTGTATTTTTGGTCCAATGTGGTTCCTTCAACATTTTGGATTGCCAACCCCTGGGTTAGACGCTAAGAGCTTTGCCAACAAAGCAGACTCTCTTACCTCAGCACAAGCCTTGAGACAAGTCTTCTTGAAGCCCAGCAATGCCAGCACGTCCTTCCTGGAGGGATCAGCCTCAATGGTCTTGTTGATGATGTGCCTCAAGACCACAGCCAGCCCAGCCCTGCACAGTCGCCCGGTCTCGTCCAACACTGCAGGGAGACGGCAGCCCCTCAACAGCCACGGAAGACCCTCTGACTTAATGTCCAGCATGTCCACGCGCTCTGGTATCTGACCTTTGATTGATTGATTGATACTTTTATTAGTAGATTGCAAAGTTCAGTACATATTCCGTACAATTGACCACTAAATGGTAACACCCGAATAAGTTTTTCAACTTGTTTAAGTCGGGGTCCACGTTAATCAATTCATGGTACAAATATATACTATCAGCATACAGTGACGTGCAGTCATGGAAAGAAAAAAAATGTAAAAAGAAAAAAAAATTAATTAAATTGTCACATGTATCCAGTGATTATACTTTATAAAGTTATTTTCCATTTATCTTCACCAGATTTTGATTATTTTTATTCAAAATCGCTGAATTTGCTGTTAAAAAACTGAGCAGACACTTCCGGTAAGTCCGCAGCCAGTTGAGCATCCCCGTCACCATGGCAATATGACTCGGCTGGCTGCTTTGCTGTGCGGTGAGACCGTATTGCTATATGAATTATATTATACATTTCCATAGTTTAGTTAGCTGAGGTATATAATGTACAGCAGGGACGCTCACACTTTTTCTGCAGGCGAGCTACTTTTCAATTGACCAAGTCGAGGAGATCTACCTCATTCCTATTTATAATTCATATTTATTTATTTATGAAAGATACATTTTTGTTAACAAGTTAACAGTGTTTAATGATAATACAAGCATGTTTAACACACATAGATTCCTTTCTTTCATGAAGACAAGAATATAAGTTGGTGTATTTGATTCTGATGACTTGCATTGATTGGAATTAGACAGTGGTGTTGATAACGTCCGCATTTTCAAATGGAGGAAAAAAAAAGTCCTCCTTTCTGTCCAATACCACATGAAAGTGGTTGGATTAGGCATCTCATTTGTCCAACTTGCATACTCGTTTTCAAACACTTTGTTATGAGAGTAGCATATGTGTGTGGCCCTTTAATGTCTGGCAGCAGGTGAGTGACGTCAGTGAGAGTGCGGGTGGGCAAGCAAGTGAGAAAGCGGTCGCTGAGGGCGGGGGAGAAATACATTGGCATCAAACGCCGTAGCTTGCTAGCTTGTGCACGCTAGCTTTCTGAGACTCTTATTTTGTTAGCACAGGCAGGATGAAGCAGGTCTTTTATGGTGAAGACAGGAACTGTGCAGTCGGTCTTTAGAGTTTTGACAGTAGGTACGGAGTCTCTAGAAATAAAATGTGTTTCTCTGCTTCCGCCCTGTTAGTGATTTTTTTTCTTAAATATGAGCTCGCAGCAGCCAGCGTCATCTCACAAGATCCTCGGGTGCCGAGAATGTCAAACAACTGACGAAAGTGAAGTCTTGGTATGATTGATGATTGCTCATTTTTATGTCTATCGCGATCGACGTAATGGGCACCCCTGATGTACAGTGTATTTTGTCAACAACTGTATGTGTGTAACGTATTTCTTGTGCTGTGCAATCATAAAACGCCCGGTGAGGCTCGCAGTAATCCCTCCTCCTGGTGGTGGAGGGCGGTAGTGATCCCAGAGATCATTCTTGCAAATACTATAGGCTTCAGAAGAAGTGACAACAAACAACAGTTAGCAAGTCAACTTGCAGCAGCAGCGATCGTTTATTCTGTCCTCTTTTAACATGGATGAATCCATATCTAAAATAAAACAGTTTTCTAAACTGGACTTTCAATCGAAGCCAGAGGTAATAATTAAAGACCAAGGGCGGAGCTAAAAGGTTTGCTTCAGACAGTGATCTCCATCAAGACAGACTTTTAAAACCGAAAAAAGATAAGGAATACTTCTATAAACAAGTTATCGATGCTTTTGTTCAGAAGGAGCTGAACATGTACTTCATTTATTAGTAAAGGTAAGACCGTAATAATGTTTTTCTTTATTAAATGGGCTTTTTGTGTGCTACAGTTTGTATGTGTAAAGAATCCTGGTATGAGCTTTTAAACATAACCCGTTAACTGCTGCCAATCAAATGGTGAATAAGATACTCTTTAGGGCAGTGGTTCTCAACCTTTTTTCAGTGATGTACACCCTGTGAACATTGTGTTAATTCAAGTACCCCCTAATCAGCGCGAAGCATTTTTGGTTGAAAAAAGAGATAAAGAAGTAAAATACAGCACTATGTCAGATTGGCAACACTAAATTGGCCCTAGTGTGTGAATGTTGTCTGTCTATCTGTGTTGGCCCTGCGATGAGGTGGCGACTTGTCCAGGGTGTACCCCGCCTTCCGCCCGATTGTAGCTGAGATAGGCGCCAGCGCCCCCCGCGACCCCGAAAGGGAATAAGCGGTAGAAAATGGATGGATGGATGTATAACAGTGCAAAATATTGCTCAGTTGTAGTGGTCTTTCTTGATCTATTTGTAAAAAATATATATATAAAAATAGCTCAACACTTGTTGAAAAGCAAACAAGTGAGTCAATTATAAAGATTTCTACACATAGAAGTAATCATCAATTTAAAGTGCCCTCTTTGGGGATTGTAATAGAGAACAATTTGGATTCATGAACTTAATTATAAATATTTCTTCAGAAAAAAAATTAATCTTTAACATCAATATTTATGGAACATGTCCACAAAAAATCTAGCTGTCAACACTGAATATTGCATTGTTGCATTTCTTTTCACAATTTATGAACTTACATTGATATTTTGTTGACGTATTATTCAATCAATATATTTATAAAGGATATTTGAACTGTTGCTATTTTTAGAATATTTTTGAAAAGTCTCACGTAACCCTTGGCATACCTTCAAGTACGCCCAGGGGTACGCGCACCCCCATTTGAGAACCACTGCTTTAGGGTTCATATGGTTTATAAATCTGACTGTTCACGTCAGTGCCTCACCAGCCATGAACCTCACCGCACGTCACTGTCAGCATAATACAGTCATCACACAGGTTAATCATCACAGTACATACATTGAATTATTTACATTATTTACCTTTAAGGATCTCTAAGTTGCCAGGCTTGCTGGACACCAGGTGGACTTTGAAGGAGTTGCAGTCACAGTAAGACAGCAGGAAGAAGACGATGGAGGAGTGCAGAGGGAGACGAGGTTCTTCATCCTGGCAGCACACCTCCAAGAAGAGAGAGGAACGCTGCTGCTTTTCGTCCTTCATTGGAACTATGCGAACACGCTTCGGGACAAAAACTATTTGCTAAATATCACATCTGAGTAAATAATGTAGGTACAGCAGTATTTGGTAATGTTAGCGATGAAGTGGCGACTTGTCCAGGGTGTACACCACCTTCCGCCCGAATGCAGCTGAGATAGGCTCCAGCACCCCGCGCGACCCCAAAAAGGGACAAACGGTATAAAATGAATGGATGGATGGCGTGTCCAATGATGTGCAGCTCAAACCCACGTTGTTTATGCAAACTTCCTGGGTTGCTTCTTCTTTGTCGTCTGTTCAAAAGCTGAAACCAAGCGCTGCTGGCGCCACAGCGCTTCCTGCCACCGTGTGTGAAACTTACTTATACCTGCCATGAAAGCGCTATATACAAGGGCGTAGAATTGGGTAGGGACGCTAGGGACACGTCCTTACCAATATCCAGCCGCTACTGTGTAGTCACTATCAATACAAGCGCTGCCCGTAATGTTTAGATTATGGCACAGAAAGGGTTAAATGTCGGTCTCTGCTAGAAGTCCCGCCTCTAACCTAAATATCGCTCCCTGATTGGTTGCCACTTTCATGCTAACTTACGTGTGATTGGCTGTCTCTGCTTTCACTCCTCACTGTGGAAAAAACAGTCCCACCTATCCAGACGTTAGCTCCAAATTAGCACTGCATCTCGTCTTTTCCTCCGCTTTTTTTCCAGGTGAAAGTCAATGCTCAGTCCCCTCTACCATTGTTAACCCTCCCCGTAGGTGAAAGTTAACCTTAAACATGTGAATTCAACTACTTTAGTCCGTTTTTTAACATCGTAAAAACATCGGCTGTCTTTTTCTACGGACTGCAACAGTCCGTTGTCATGGATACATGACAACAACTTCCATTCATACCAGTCATACGTGCCTGAGGCGGAGTGATAGCCTGCGCTGTGATAAGGCTTTAGAATAGTAGCCGTGCTCAATATTTAAACCACGGTTAACAGCCAATCAGATTGCCGGATTTCACCTTTCCGTTTTATTTTGTGATTTTTTTTTAGTTTCATGTAACATATTTACAGTACAAAAGCAGCAATAGAAAGAAGTAGATGAAGGGAAAAATTGTGAGTGATTTAAACACAAGTTGGGGAAAAGATTATTACAGTTCATCTATGTTTATTTACAATGTTGTATTGCATGAATGTATTTCTGATGTTGTTGATGGACAGTAGGCTATGTTAATTGACAGTATGATGCACAGTTGCACTACAGCCCCACACTTAAGAGTAAAGATGAGAACTCTTCCAGGTTGTCTCCTTTGCTTTCATTTTAGTTACTTTACCCTATAACATCTGCATGACGTGAAATTATGATTGCTAATGTAAAAAAAAAAAAAAAGTAAACTTTCAGAGTCCTGCCTTGGAGCACTTTTGTGTCCCCACCAATCTCAAAATCAAACCTACTCCCTTGGCTATATATACACATATGTGTGTGTATATATATATATATATACATATATCTACATATATATATATATATATATATATATATATATATATATATGTATGTATGTATGTATGTATGTATGTATGTATATATATATATATATATATATATATATATATATTGCATTCTATCTTATTTACTTTATGCAGCTGAGATAGGCTACAGCATCCCCCCGCGACCCCAAACGGGACAAGCGGTAGAAATGGATGGATGGATGAACTTATCATCATCATCATTTTTTTTTATTCCATCCAACCGCCCATCCATTTCCCACCGCTTATTCCCTTAGGGTTGCGGGGGCCGCTGGTGCCTATCTCAGCTACAATCGGGCGGAAGGCGGGTACACCCTGGACAAATCGCCACTTCATAAAAATTGCATATACACCCTTGCTCCTGATGGGTGCTGGTTAGCGCCTTGCATGGCAGCTCCCCCCATCAGTGTGTGAATGTGTGTGTGAATAGGTGAATGTGGAAGTAGTGTCAAAGTGCTTTGAGTACCTTGAAGGTAAAAAAGCGCTATACAAGTACAACCCAAATACAAGCAGTGCCGGCCCAAGCCTCCATGGGGCCCTGAGCAAGATTTGATTTTGGGGCCCTCTATTTCTGCCAATAATATTCAATCAATCAATGTTTATTTATATAGCCCCAAATCACAAATGTCTCAAAGGACTGCACAAATCATTACGACTACAACATCCTCGGAAGAACCCACAAAAGGGCAAGGAAAACTCACACCCAGTGGGCAGGGAGAATTCACATCCAGTGGGACGCCAGTGACAACGCTGACTATGAGAAACCTTGGAGAGGTCCTCAGATGTGGGCAACCCCCCCCTCCCCCCTCTAGGGGACCGAAAGCAATGGATGTCGAGCGGGTCTAACATGATACTGTGAAAGTTCAATCCATAGTGGCTCCAACACAGCCGCGAGAGTTCAGTTCAAGCGGATCCAAGACAGCAGCGAGAGTCCCGTCCACAGGAAACCATCTCAGGCGGAGGCGGATCAGCAGCGTAGAGATGTCCCCAACTGATACAGGCGAGCGGTCCATCCTGGGTCCCGACGAGCGGTCCATCCTGGGTCTCGACTCTGGACAGCCAGTACTTCATCCATGGTCATCGGACCGGACCCCCTCCACAAGGGAGGGGGGGACATAGGAGAAAGAAAAGAAGCGGCAGATCAACTGGTCTAAAAAGGAGGTCTATTTAAAGGCTAGAGTATACAGATGAGTTTTAAGGTGAGACTTAAATGCTTCTACTGAGGTAGCATCTCGAACTGTTACCGGGAGGGCATTCCAGAGTACTGGAGCCCGAACGGAAAACGCTCTATAGCCCGCAGACTTTTTTTGGGCTCTAGGAATCACTAATAAGCCGGAGTCTTTTGAACGCAGATTTCTTGCCGGGACATACGGTACAATACAATCGGCAAGATAGGCTGGAGCTAAACCGTGTAGTATTTTATACGTAAGTAGTAAAACCTTAAAGTCACATCTTAAGTGCACAGGAAGCCAGTGCAGGTGAGCCAGTACAGGCGTAATGTGATCAAACTTTCTTGTTCTTGTCAAAAGTCTAGCAGCCGCATTTTGTACCAACTGTAATCTTTTAATGCTAGACATGGGGAGACCCGAAAATAATACGTTACAGTAATCGAGACGAGACGTAACAAACGCATGGATAATGATCACGGCGTCTTTAGTGGACAAAATGGAGCGAATTTTAGCGATATTGCGGAGATGAAAGAAGGCCGTTTTAGTAACGCTTTTAATGTGCGACTCAAAGGAGAGAGTTGGGTCGAAGATAATACCCAGATTTTTTACAGAGTCACCTTGTTTTATTATTTGGTTGTCAAATGTTAAAGTTGTATTATTAAATAGAGGTCGGTGTCTAGCAGGACCGATAATCAGCATTTCCGTTTTTTTGGCATTAAGTTGCAAAAAGTTAACGGACATCCATTGTTTAATTTCATTAAGACACGCTTCCAACTGACTACAGTCCGGCGTGTTGGTCAGCTTTAGGGGCATGTAGAGTTGGGTGTCATCAGCATAACAGTGAAAGCTAATACCGTATTTGCGTATGACGTCACCCAGCGGCAGCATGTAGATGCTGAAGAGTACAGGGCCAAGGACCGAACCCTGGGGAACTCCACACGTTACCTTAACATAGTCCGAGGTCACACTGTTATGGGAGACGCACTGCATCCTATCAGTAAGATAAGAGTTAAACCATGACAGGGCTGAGTCTGACATACCAATTCGTATTTTGATACGCTCTAATAAAATATTATGATCGACGGTATCGAAAGCAGCGCTAAGATCAAGGAGCAGCAACATAGATGACGCATCAGAGTCCATCGTTAGCAATAGATCATTAGTCAATTTTGCGAGGGCTGTCTCAGTCGAGTGATTTGCCCTGAAACCGGATTGAAAGGTTTCAAATAGATTGTTAAACGCTAAGTGTTCATTTAGCTGCTCTGCAACAATTTTTTCGAGGATTTTCGAAATAAAGGGAAGGTGAGACACCGGTCGGTAGTTTACCATGAGGTCAGGATCGAGGTTAGGTCTTTTAAGGAGAGGATGAATAACCGCTTTTTTGAATGCAAGGGGAACAGTGCCCGAGGAAAGTGATAAGTTTATAATATTTAGCACTGATGGACCTAATAATACAAAAAGCTCCTTGATAAGTTTCCCAGGAAGTGGGTCAAGTAAACATGTTGTTTGTTTTATTCCATTTACACGTTGTAACAATCCTTCTAATGTTATTTCATCAAAATGAGAGAAACTATTTTGGATATTTGCAGTATCCGCCGTATATACAGTCGTGTCTGTGTTACTATAACCCAGTTGTAGCTGGGACGCATTGTCTTTAATCTCCTTTCTAATAAGTTAAATTTTCTTATTAAATAACTTCATAAAGTCATCTGCCGAATGGGTGGAGCTACTGGAAGGAGTCCCTTGTTGGGTTAGCGATGCTACTGTACTAAACAAAAATTTTGGATCGTTTTTATTAATGCGGATGAGATTTGAGTAATAATTAGTTTTAGCTAAGGTAAGCATGCGTTTATAAGTTATTAAACTATCACTCCATGATTGATGGTGCACCTCAAGTTTAGTCGTGCGCCATTTGCGTTCCAGCTTTCTACATAATAATTTCTGAGCTCTAGTTTCTTCAGTAAACCATGGCGTACGCCTTTTTGGAGCCTTTTTTAACTTCAGCGGTGCTATACTATCAATGGTTTCGCGCAGGGCGTTGTTAAAGTTGTTAGTGAGGTTATCAATAGAGCCCACATACTTTGGGAATGGTGCCATTACCGAGGGCAGTAGGTCCGCAAGAGTCGTCGTTGTGGCAGCATTAATGTTGCGGCTGCTATAGCAGTTATTATTATTATTAGCTTGCCGAACATGAGTCTGAACTTCGAATTTTATAAGGTAATGATCGGACATTACTTTAGTATACGGGATTATCATAACTTTGGAAACGGTGATACCTCTGACAAGCACTAGGTCTATTGTATTACCGCTGCGATGCGTCGGTTCATTTATTATTTGTGTAAGACCACAGCTATCAATTATAGTCTGGAGCGCCACGCACGGTGGGTCCAATGGGGTATTCATATGGATATTAAAGTCCCCCATTATAATTATATTATCGGCGTGCGTCACTAGATCAGCAACAAACTCTGAGAATTCACTAATAAAGTCTGAATAGGGACCTGGGGGGCGGTAGATAACGGACAGGCACAGAGGCAGAGGTGTGGCAGACTTCATAGAAAGCACCTCAAACGATTTATATTTATTATTTAAGTTAGGACTAAAGTTAAAGTTTTCGTTGTATATTAGTGCGACACCCCCTCCCCTTTTGAGGTGACGGGCAATATGCGCATTCGTATAGTTAGGAGGGGATGCCTCATTTATCGCAAAAAAGTCGTCTGGTTTAAGCCAGGTTTCGCTAAGACCGATGACGTTAAGGTTGTTGTCTCTAATGACCTCATTGACTAATAACGTTTTGGGAGACAAAGATCTGATGTTTAAAAAGCCCATATTATAGGTAGTGGGCTGTTTTAAGGAGTTGTTGATAAAATTATCCGTAGTAGCAATATTAATAATGTTGCGTTTATTATGCGCAGTGTACTTAAAATAATTACGACCATATCTAGGAATTGATATGACGGGAATTTTCAGATTGTCTACTTGGCGCTGCGATAAACTGAACACATCATAATTTGCCACCTCAGTAGAACGCATGTCTAACTCTGACGTAGTCATAGACACAGCAGAAAAAACATTTTGTGAGTTGTGTATTATTCTACGAAAATTGCTATGTGTACAGGGATCATCCAGCCTGGCGCTGGCTAGTTCTAGCTTAACTGACTCCATACCCAGGCTAGCAGGCTCTGTAATTGCCTGTGACCGGGCTTGCTCTAGTGCAGTTAATCAAATGTGGCTCAATGCGAAATCTATGTTCCGAGACAAGAGGATAGCGCCTTCCTGGTTAGGGTGAAGGCCGTCTCTTCTCAGCAAGCCAGGTTTGCCCCAGAAAGAGGGCCAATTATCAATAAACGTAAATCCCTGTTGTCTGCAAAAGCTATCCAGCCACTTGTCAAGAGAGACTAATCTGCTATATCTCTCATCATTCACACACCTACTATAAACTCATTGCGGCTCTGCCAGTGTTGTTTACATTATCTTATTGTCAGCCTGGCATGTCTTTACAAATAACATGTCATTGATAAAGATATGGGGGTGGCCCAGTTAAGAACATAAATAATACCAATGAATGAACGAATGATGTCCAGAGTGCCACATATGGTTCCTAATCTTCAAATGTAGAAAACATTCAGCTACATGAGTGGCCTGGGGTTGAACAGTCCAAGTGATAAAGCTTTGTATTTACAGTAAAAGTGTCATTTTGTCTCATCAGTCTTGTACATATTAGTTTTTAATTACTAGTTTATATTTTTAGTTAATTGTTCATATATAATGTTTACTTTGTACAAAGAGAGCGCAGTCTACTGAAGTTAAATTCCATGGGTGTTAAACCAGTGGTCCCCAACCTTTTTGTATCCGCGGACCGGTCAACTCTTAATAATTTGTCCCGGGGGGTGTCCTTTTTTTTTCTTTCTTCTTTGTCATGAAAAAGGGACGTTTTTGTCATGAAAAAGGGAGTTTTTTGTGTTTGGTGCACTATTTGTAAGTGTATATTGTGTTTTTTATGTTGATTTAATAATTGTTTTAATTTTTTTATTTATATTTTATTTTTACTTTTTTTAATAAAAAATTATTCTGCGGCCCGGTACCGGTTTGGGGACCACTGTGTTAAACATAACTGGACAATAAAGCTGATTCTGATTCACTTTATTATTTTTTGTAACAAAAACCTGAAAAAGCAATGTGCAAAAATAATTCGTAGTGCAAGAAAAACAATAAAGTGCAATGATAAAATCACTAAAATATATATAGAAATGAACAAATTCAATTGTACAATAATATATCTTTGATCATTAGAAATCATCAGTCAGACATGCAAAAAATAGAAAATAAGAATTTTTTGTTAATTGGTTTTGGGGGCCCCTTGGTGGCCGCAGGGCCCTAAGCAAGCACTTAGTTCGCTTATGCTTTGGGCCGGCTCCGTATACAAGCCATGTACAGTTGACACTTTCGTTGTTTTTTTTGTTTCTTATACATTCCATGATCAGAAAGGAGCAGATGGAAGAATACTATTCTCATATTTATCTGCCCCCTTTTTAACACAAATTATTTTAGATGACTTTATAACTGTTCGCTCCACCGACCTCCTGGCGCTGTTTTGTCCTGTTTTTGTACTTACTTTGATTATTATTTCTCAACTGTTTGTAAAAAAAAAAAAAATGTTGAAATTTATAAATAAAGGTTTGAAAAAAAAACATCAAACCGATGTTGTTGTGAAATGATCGTTGTTGTTACAAAGTGAGACAAAGTTAAATTTACGTGCAGAATTCAGTCTGAAAGTTTAAAAAAATTCTAAGTTTTTTTTTTTTTACGTTTCCTTCGTCCTTCCTCTGTCATCCCCCAGAGAGCCAGGAACCATGTGTTTTTTTTTTTTTTTTTACCCTTTTCTTTTACTCTTCCACAAAGGAAACTATGGTAAATATGTTTGAAAAGTCCTACAAGAAGTCAATAAAGACGTTGCTACGAGCGAAGAAAAAAAAACAAAAAAAAACATCATCTTGTCCAGGGTGTACGTCGCCTTCCGCCCGAATGCAGCTTAGATAAGCTCCAGCACCCCCCGCGACCCCAAAAGGGACAAGCGGTAGAAAAAGGATGGATGGATGAATTTATCATCATCATTTCTTTTTGTTCCATCCATCCATCCATTTCCTACCGCTTATCCCTTTGGGGTCGCGGGGGGCGCTGGTGCCTATCAAGGCTACAATTGGGCGGAAGGCGGTGTACACCCTGGACAAATCGCCACTTCATGAAAATGCATATATACAAGCCATGTACAGTTGACACTTTCATTGTTTTTTTTGTTTCTTATACATTCCATGATCAGAAAGGAGCAGATGAAAGAATACTATTCTCATATTTATCTGCCCCCTTTTTAACACTAATTATTTTAGATGACTTTATAACTGTTCCCTCCACCGACCTCCTGGCGCTGTTTTGTCCTGTTTTTGTACTTACTTTGATTATTATTTCTCAACTGTCTATGCGACGTCAAGGCTTGGTTAGCCCAGAGTTTTTTAATAATGAATGAGGGAAAAACGGAAATTTCAGTTTTTGGTCCGGCCCTCACTGACTTGGGACCATTGCAAAATGATGTGCGTCCCAAAGTCACCACCCTTGGCGTCACTATAGACAGCGATTTTAAACTTGGCAAACAAGTCAATGGCGTTTTAAAATCGTGTTTTTATCACCTTCGTCTTTTAGTAAAGGTTAAACCATTTTTATCTTTTAACCTTTTTGAACAAGTTGTGCATGCTTTTATTTCAAGTGGCCTGGACTACTGCAATGCACTTTATTCTGGCATTAGCCAAAAAGCTCTCTCCTGGTTGCAGTTAGTCCAGAACGCGGCAGCACGACTTTTAACAGGGGCCAGGAAATGCCAGCATATAGTCCCAATTTTTCAGCGTTTGCACTGGCTCCCTGTTCATTTTAGAATAATTTTTAAAACATTGCTGTTTGTTTTTAAATCTTTACATGGACTGGCACCTCAGTATATCTCGGACCTCATCCAAATTTACAATCCTGCGTGCGCTCTGAGTTCCGAGAGCCAGCTCCAGCTCGTGATGCCCAAGACCAGACTTAAAACCAGGAGACAGGGCCTTCTCTGTGGTCGGCCCTAAGCTCTGGAACACTCTGCCCCTCCATGTTCAAATTGCTTCCACAGTGGAGTGTTTTAAGTCTCGTCTTAAGACCCACTTTTATTCTTTGGCTTTTAACACTACGTAATCTTTCCTGTGATAAAATGGCAACCAAGGTAATCAAAAAGGTTAACCAAAGAACGAGATTCCTCTACAGAATCTCCTCTCTGGTCAACAAAAGCACCTTGAGGATTCGAGCGGGAACTCTCATTCAACCCTTTTTCGATTACGCTTGCACCTCCTGGTACCCCAGCACCTCCAAAACCCTCAAATCTAGACTCCAAACATCCCAGAATAAGCTATTCCGGTTACTTTTAGACCTCCACCCCAGATCACACCTCAATCCAACCCACTTCTCCAAAGTGGGCTGGCTCAGGGTGGAGGACAGAGTCAAACAACTTGCACTGAGCCTAGTCTATAAAATCCGCTACACCTCCCTGATACCAAAGTACATGTCAAAGTACTTCCTTAACGTAAATGACCGCCATAACCACAACACCAGGGGGAGCTCCACAAACCACGTTAAACCCAGATTCCGATCTAACAAAGGTCTTAACTCATTCTCTTTCTATGCCACATCAATGTGGAATGCACCCCCAACAGGTATAAAAGTAAGTGCATCTCTATCCTCCTTCAAAACCGCTCTAAAACAACACCTCTAGGCAACTTCAACCCTTTACTAATACCCTCCTCCATTCACATCCCATCTCCCCGGATTATAAACAACCTAATGTAAATAATCAAATGTACTTCTAATGTATATACTGTACTTGTTCTTATGCTATCCGAACTCACTATGTTCTCTGCTGGCTGTACATATCCTACTAAATAAGACCTACACTGTTTCAATGTCCACATTTCTCTGTTGATGCAATTGTTGGTGACTGAAGTACTGATATCAACCAAAGCTCCTCATCCCACCCCCCGGATTGTAAATAATGTAAATAATTCAATGTATATACTATGATGATTAACCTGTGTGATGACTGTATTATGCTGATAGTATATATTTGTACCATGAATTGATTAACGTGGACCCTGACTTAAACAAGTTGAAAAATGTATTCGGGTGTTACCATTTAGTGGTCAATTGTACAGAATATGTACTGAACTGTACAATCTACTAATAAAAGTATCAATCAATCAATCCTCTGTCCTCTGTTGTCCTCTGTGTTTTTTATTCATTTTGATTTCTATTTTACTGTTTTAATTGCTTTTACCCTTTAAAATAGTTTTTAATCATATTTATTTTTATATTTATTTACTTTTTGTTTTTATTCAGTCATTGGTGGAGCATAATATTGTTTTTAACATTGTTATTAACATTTCTGTGCAGCACTTTGGAAACGTTCTTATTGTTTTAATGTGCTATATAAATAAAGTGGATTGGATTGGATTATTCATCAACTGTTTGTAAAAAAAAATTTTTGAAATTTATAAATAAAGTTTTTAAAGAAAACATCAAACCAATGTTGTTGTAAAATGATCGTTGTTGTCACGAAGTGAGACGAAGTTAAATTTACGTGCAGAATTCAGTGTGAAAGTTTGAAAAAGCCTCCTTTTTTTCTTTTTTTTGACGTTTCCTTCGTCCTTCCTCCGTCATCCCCAAGCGAGCCAGGAGCCATGTGGATTGTTTTTGTTTTTATTTTATTTTTTTTACTCCTCTACAAAGGAAACTATTGTAAATATGTTTGAAAAGTCCTACACGAATTCAATAAAGACGTTGCTACGAGCGAAGAAAAAACAAACAAAAAAAAAAAAAACATCAACTAGTCCAGGGTGTATGCCGCCTTCCGCCCGAATGCAGCTGAGATAGGCTCCAGCACCCCCCGCAACGCCAAAATGTACAAGCCGGAAAAAATGGAGGGATGGATCAAACCAATGTGCCCACTTAATTTCCCCTACTAAAATTTACCAGTAAAAGCGTGTAATGTTTTTTGAATGGCTGCAACAAAAATCTTGTCAAGCGTTCCGCCCCCTGTTCATGTCGGACATGTTTGATGGATACACCGGTAAAGTGTAGGCGGAATATTCCGCCTGTTTGCTGCAATAACGTTTAGGATATTTTAATGCCTTTTGACCGCCAGTCGGGTACATAAGGCAGGTTTCTACCAGGAGCGGAATTCAGGTAATATGACCAGAGAGTGATTTTTTTTTTTTAGCTTATATATATTTGTTGTCACGAGCACCGAGGGACGCCATTGTCGAGACACAACAATTTCCCTGCTGGTCCTTGTCCAGACATGAGAGTGATGTAGCTTCTTTGCTTGTGATCCACAATTATGTAATCTGCAACCCCAACGAACAAACATATAGCAATTATTTTGTTTTTCTTCATGGTTTTAGGTGATGTTTGGCAGCTGAACTTGTGCCATGGCTGGACCTGTCAGTTTGGAGTTGGACCCCATCTTCCTAAAGGGGCTGAGTTACCTTCATTCCAAGAGTAAAGATTCAGCCGAAAAGCTCAAAGCTCTTCTGGATGAGTCGCTTGCAAGGGGAAGCGATTCTTCTTACCGCTCGTCCCTAAAAGTAAGCTCTTTCTCTTGCCTGTATTTTGTTAAAAGCTTCACTGAATGATCCCATGAGAAAGAATGTAACTCCACCTGGTCCGTTCCAAGGCCAAACTGGGACCCCCTAAATCAGGGTTCACCAACCTTTTTGAAACCAAGAGCTGCTTTTTGGGTACTGATTAATGCGAAGGGCTACCAGTTTGATACACACTTAAATAAATTGCCAGAAATAGCCAATTTGCTCAATTTACCTTTAAAGGCCTACTGAAATGAGATGTTCTTATTCAAACAGGGATAGCAGGTCCATTCTATGTGTCATACTTGATCATTTTGCGATATTGCCATATTTTTGCTGAAAGGATTTAGTAGAGAACATCCACGATAAAGTTCGCAACTTTCGGTGCTAAGAGAAAAGCCCTGCCTCTACCGGAAGTCGCAGACGATGACGTCACATGTTCGATGGCTCCTCACATATTCACATTGTTTTTAATGAGAGCCTACAACAAAAAGTTCTAATAGGACCGAGAAAATTACAATTTCCCCATTAATTTGAGCGAGGATGAAAAATTTGTGTTTGAGGATATTGATAGCGACGGACTAGAAAAAAACAATAAAATAAAAATAAAAAAAAAAAACAACGCGATTGCATTGGGACGGATTCCGATGTTTTTAGACACATTTAGTAGGTTAATTCTGGGAAATCCCTTATCTTTCTATTGTGTTGCTAGCGTTTTAGTGAGTTTAATAGTACCTGATAGTCGGAAGGGTGTCTCCACGGGTGTGTTGACGCGCAGTGTCTCAGGGGAGTCGATGGCAGCTATGGACGGTACAAGCTCAGCTTTTCTCCGGTAAGAACTGACTTTTTAACCGCAATTTTCTCACCGAAACCTGCTGGTTGACATGTGGTCGGGATTCCTGTTGGCTTGAGCGCGCTCTGATCCATAGGAAAGTTTCACCTCTAGGAATTTTAAACAAGGAATCACCGTGGAATCACCGTGTGTTTGTGTGGCTAAAGGCTAAAGCTTCCCAACTCCATCTTTCTACTGTGACTTCTCCAATATTAATTGAACAAATTGCAAAAGATTCAGCAACACAGATGTCCAAAAAAACTGTATAATTATGCTGTTAAAGCAGACGACATGTAGCTGTGTGTGTGCGCCGCGCTCATACAGTACTTCCTAAAAACCCGTGACGTCTTGCGTACACATCATCATTACACGATGTTTTCAAGACGAAACTCCCGGGAAATTTAAAATTGTAATTTAGTAAACTTAAAAGGCCGTATTGGCATGTGTTGCAATGTTAATATTTCATTATTGATATATAAATTATCAAACTGCTTGGTGGGTAGTAGTGGGTTTCATTAGGCCTTTAGTAAATAAATCTATATACTGGTATATAAAAAAATGTGTATTTCTGTCTGGCGTTCGTCGTACATTTTTTGTAGAGAATAAATTATGAAAAAAACACTTAATTGAATGGTTTAAAAGAGGAGAAAACAGGGAAAAAAATTAAAATTACATTTTGAAACATTCTTTATCTTCAATTTCGACTCTTTAAAATTCAAAATTCAACCGCAAAAAAGAAGAGAAAAACTAGCTAATTCTAATCTTTTTGAAAAAGTTAAAAAAATAATTTATGAAACATCATTAGTAATTTTTCCTGATTAAGATTAATTTTAGAATTTTGATGACATATTTTAAATAGGTTAAAATCCAATCTGCATTTTGTTAGAATATATAACAAATTGGACCAAGCTATATTTCTAACAAAGACAAGTCATTATTTCTTCTAGATGTTCCAGAACAAATTTTTTAAAAGAAATTCAAAAGACTTTGAAATAAGATTTAAATTTGATTCTAAAGATTTTCTAGATTTGCCAGAATATTTTTTTTGAATTTTAATCATAATAAGTTTGAAGAAATATTTCAGAAATATTCTTTGTCGAAAAAACACAAGCTAAATTGAAGAATTAAATTAAAATGTATTTATTATTCTTTACAATAAAAAAAAAACTAAATTTACTTGAACATTAATTTAAATTGTCAGGAAAGAAGAGGAAGGAATTTAAAAGGTAAAAAGGTATATATTTTAAGAAAATCCTAAAATAATTTTTAAGGTTGTATTTTTTCTCTAAAATTGTCTTTCTGAAAGTTATAAGAAGCGAAGTAAAACAAATAAATGCATTTATTTAAACAAGTGAAGACCGAGTCTTTAAAATATTTTCTTGGATTTTCAAATTCTATTTGAGTTTTGTCTCTCTTAGAATTAAAAATGTTGAGCAAAGCGAGACCAGCTTGCTAGTAAATATATACAATTTTAAAAATAGAGGCAGCTCACTGGTAAGTGCTGCTATTTTAGGTATTTTTAGAACAGGCCAGCGGGCTACTCATCTGGTCCTTACTGGCTACCTGGTGCCCGCGGGCACCGCCTTGGTGACCCGTGCCCTAAATGTTTAGTAGAATTCTAAATATCCTCACAAGTGTAGCAATAACAAAGGAGTAACACACTTAGGTGTACACTTTCCAACCCTCCCGATTTTCCCGGGAGACTCCTGAATTTCATTGCCCCTGGGGGCAATCATTCTCCCGAATTTCTCCCGATTCCCACCCGGACAACAATATTGGGGGCATGCCTTATAGGCACTGCCTTTAGCGTCCTATAAAACCTGTCGTCTCGTCTGCTTTTCCTCCATATGAATAGCGTGCTGCCGAGTCACATAATATACGCGACTTTTGCACACATAAATGAATGCAAGGCATACTTGATCAACAGCCATACAGGTCACACTGAGGGTGGCTGTATAAACAACTTTAACGCTGTTACAAATATGCTCCACACTGTGAACCCACACCAAAAAAAATGACAAACACATTTCGGAAGAACATCCGCATCATAAACATAAACACAACAGAACAAATACCCAGAATCCCTTGCAGCACTAACTCTTCCGGGACGCTACAATATACACCCCCCCACCACCAAATCCCCCCCCCCCCCCCCCCCCATCTCTCGAATTCGGAGGTTGGCAAGTATGCTTAGGTGTAAGTAAGTACATTTTATTTATAAAGCGCTTTTCACTGATAAAATCACAAATTGCTGTACAAAACATAGGTGAAGTCGAACAACAATTCAATTAAAACAAAAGGGGCGTGGGTTCCCTCCGGGTACTCCGGCTTCCTCCCACTTCCAAAGACATGCACCTGGGGATAGGTTGAATGGCAACACTAAATTGGCCCTAGTGTGTGAATGTGAGTGTGAATGTTGTCTGTCTATCTGTGTTGGCCCTGCGATGAGGTGGCGACTTGTCCAGGGTGTACCCTGCCTTCCGCCCGATTGTAGCTGAGATAGGCGCCAGCGCCCCCCGCGACCCCGAAAGGGAATAAGCGGTAGAAAATGGATGGATGGATGGATGGAAATGGATGGGCAACATCAGAAAAAAGATACAAGTGGATTAAACAGGATAGTTAATGTGTTGTAGGACTGGGCTTTTTTTTTTAATACTTCGATATTTTTAGGCCATTGCACGATACACAATATATATCTCGATATTTTGCCTTAGCCTTAAATGAACACTTGATGCATATAATCACAGCAGTATGATGATTCTATGTGTCCACATTAAAACATTCTTCTTCATACTGCATTAATATATGCTCATTTTAAACTTTCATGCAGAGAGGGAAATCACAACTTAAGTCAAACAACCAAAACTGTATCTATTAAACAGTTATTAAGCGGTGAAACAAACATTCATGACATTTCAAACAGAAACTGCAAGATTTTCAGAGACATTTTAAAACAAGCTCTGAGTGCACTTTTGTGCTTGATGTCACTAAGATTATGTATCAAAACAACACTAAATTAAAGTGCACTTTTTTTTGTACAGAATGCTACTACAATAGTTTAAAACAAATACAGTGCACTTTTGTGCACGATGTCACACAAGCTATTTCATTAACTGTCAAATAAAAATGAGCTGCATAATAGGAAATCAAATAGTGTATGTCCTTCGCTATGTGGTGGGTTACTGCGACGTTATCTCCTTCTGTTGTTGACTATTTTTTTGAAACGGTGTTGCTATGGAAATGGTTGCCTCTGCATTTTGTTGGTGTGGCACCAAAGGGAGATGATGATAATCAGAGTACGCACTCTTCATTCTCTAGCAGGTGACTTTTCAAATGATGCTACATATTAGCACGCTACTTTTTGTAGCAACGCTTTTGCCCCACACTTGACAAATTACGGTTGTCTGTTCGACATATTCCCGCTTGAAGCCAAACCACCGCAAGACGATGGACCCCCTGCTGTTTTTCTTGGGAATTAATTCTTCCTTCATTTGTTACCAGATACGCACCTTCTTTCTCTCGTATTACCACTCGACCCACAGCTAACGTTACCCATGCTGCTACCTCTCTGCTCCGCGAGGGCGTATACGTATGTGACGTATGTAAGAAGGTGCGCTTGTTTTATGTCTCTGTGAGAAGGAGAGACAAAGAGTGAGAAACGCATGTAGTGTAATGCCCGCTGCTAAAAGCAACTGTGCGAGAACGTATACTTGAATATCACGATATAGTCATTTTCTATATTGCACAGAGACAAACCCGCAATATATACTGAGTATATTCGATATACCGCCCAGCCCTAATATGTAGTGTAATAAAAGTTGGAATAAGTTCAAAGTCAATTTAAATTCAAACAACTTTATTAATCCCTCAAGGGGGCAGTTCAATTTGAGCTGCAGATTGTCGTGGTTCACAAGGCTTACATGGCTCACAATAAATAAAAAGTCAATATATACATATACAATACAACACTCTGAAAAATACAAAAGTTCAAAAGTTTTAAGAGTCTGAGTGCAGAGGGGACGAATGATTTGGAAAAGCGATTTGTTTTACTCAATGGAAGGGCATAACGTCGCCCTTAAGGCAACAGACGTGGTTCGGGGAGGCTAAAATGCTCGTTGCTTTTCGGAGGTTTTGCTGGTTGCAGAAGAAGTTTAAGTCTCTTAGTTTCACTCCGGTAATCTTAGAGCAAGACTTAACAATACTCGTCAGGCTGTTTCAGTCTTTAACTGAAAGACAGTGAAACCAAAAAATAAAAGACTGTCAATGATTGCTTGATAAAAATGACAGTATAACCGACCTGACAGTGAAATAATTTTAGCACTGTTATGCTCGCTTCACTATAAAATCTGTGTTCACATCAAACTTGAGCTGGTCTTCAAATAAGATCCACAAATATTTATATGATGAAACAACGTCAACTTTTTTGTGATGTATGATGCACTCCGTAGACATTTCCTTCTTATGTCTAAAATCAATAATTGGTTTAAGATACATTTATATCCAAAAAGTTACAGTCACACCAGGAGATCAAATCCGTTAGGGCGCTCTCTTGCTTTGATTGTGAACCATAGAGTCATCAGATAGCTGTCTTCCTGCCTACTCCTGCATTCATCAGTAAACATAATACAGAGTAAGGGTGAAAGGACGCATCCTTGGGGTGAACCTGTAGAGATGGTTACAGAGTCAGAGAGACAGCTGTTTACAAAGACTCTTTGCTCTCTGCCAGTTTAAAAAGTCTAGAATCCACAGCACAAGCTGGTGAGACAATTCAAATTTAGGCACAAGCCTCCCTATTAAGAGATGTGGCTGCATTGGGCTAAATGCGGAAGACAAATCAACAAATAAGAGCCTGGCATGGGCTCGTGGCTTCTCTAAGTGTTTGTAGAGGTGGTTGATTATAAAAAGCTTTGCATCATTTACACCTTTCTCAAGTAAACCACTAACGTACTGTAAAATATACACTCTTACTTTATCTTAGCATGTGTCAATGCAACAATAAGTTGTAGTTCTCAATCTATCTGTAACTAAGTAACACAGTACTCCAGTTAGTGCTAGCTGTCATGAGTCCACTTACTTTTCTTCTCCTCTCCTCATGCCACTTGTTCTTTTGGAGTAACTCTTGTCTCAAAAAGCCAAAGTAAAAGCAAAACAAAACTTTTGACATGCTCTAAATTGATGTCAAGTGCAATATGATGTCTTGCCCGGTATGATGTATTTGGACCAATAGTCTCCCATATATTTTACGTGACTTTAAAGCCTATTTTCAAGAAAATTTTAATTGTACATCAAGGAGTGTTCAGATTTTAAGGTTCTACTCTTTTTTTATACATCTTATTGGATGTCGGGTGCCTAAGGAAGTATCACATATTGTCATCATCATCTTCATGTACTTTCAGGATTTGGATGTGTCCAAAGGATCTTTGTCAAAACTTAGCTTAAATAAACAAGACTCCAAGTCCTCCTCCAGTTCCTCATCCTCCAGCATCAGCAGCAAATCCAGCTCTGAAAAGAGTAAAAAAGACGGAGACAGAAGATCCTCTGAAAAGGTAGGAATTATTATTCTATACTACACTCCCCGTATAAGTAGTTTTGAAATAAGGCAGCCGAGCTTCCACAAAAGAATGGCATTTAATTTGCCTTTTTTATGCAGAATGTCCCCATTTCCAAGGGCTCAACAGATATGTAAAAATGGACATCATGACAAATTTATACATATAACGATAATAAAACAAATACAGAGTGAAGATGGAATCTGTTAACATACAAGCCAATATAGCACATATTAGCCCTTTCTAAATACACTACCAATTTCTGATTGGACTTTAATGTTAAATTTGTAGGTTTGTTTGAAGTCTGGAAAAGGTGAGTGAAGATGTGCAAATTAAATGATAAATTAAAGTTTGACATATTTTAATCTTGTATATTTTGATGTGTTTCTTTTATTTGAGTCTAAAAACATTTTAGAATTGCATACACTAATTACTATTTTTTATACGTTAATTATTTTTCTTTGTAATACATTTAAAACAGCATAATTATTATTTACTCTAAATGATCTCCAGCCACCCCTGTGACTCCAACAGGGACAAGCAGTAGAAAATGGATGGATGGATATTTAAGTTATATTTTAATACTCATTAAATTTTATTACTTGATAAGTTATATGGTAATTTGGAGTCGGTAATCGTATCTTTGTTAAGAATAATACATTTAATTTACCTTTGTAGTAGCTGTTAAAATCTGAAACATTCATCTTGAAACTACCCTAAAATTTACTTTACTGTGACACTGGAAAAAAACTACACTGGCACTGTTAAGAAATATGTATTAAAAACACCAGTTTAATACAGGCACTCGAAAATGTAATATTTACGATGGGGGGTTGGGAAGGTAATCACAAACCATTACCCAAGCGTATTTTACTTTTTTTGTGGAATGATTAAAACAGGTCAGGGTTGACTCGAGTGACGTTGACCCCCCGAAAAAGCCTCGTTTAGAGAAACCGGAGAACCGTTCGTCGCCGGTTACCGTGCAGACGAGCAAGGACCTCTTGACGAACATCAGCGACTATGATGAGACCAGTGCTGATGACTTTGCCATGGAGATGGGCCTGGCATGTGTGGTTTGTAGGTATGTGCCATGGAATTGACGTGAATCTTGCAAAATGTCATTATTGCGGTATTCTGGACACACTAACACCAATATGACACAATGTAATAAAACTGATTAGTACTAAACATTATTTGATTTTTAGTTGTCACTGTACGTTATGCATGTTTTAAGTAGAGTTTAGTGTACAGACTTGTCATTATGCAGCGATGTTGATAGCTGATAGTTTAAAATGATCATTGATTCAGCAATCGTAATATATGGGTTTCTTGGCATGAATATGTATTGAATTCTCATGTTTTCTTACCATCAGACAAATGACCGTGTCCATGGGAAATCAGTTAGTAGAGTGCCAGGAATGCCATAACTTGTACCACCAGGACTGCCACAAGCCCCAAGTAACAGACAAAGAGGTCAATGATCCCAGGCTGGTGTGGTATTGCGCTCGTTGCACCAGACAAATGAAGCGTATGGTAAGAATCGTATCAAAATATTTGAACCATTCACTGATTATCCCATCAAAAAAAAGCCATAAAGCGTTTGCTGTTGTCTGTCTTAGGCCCAAAAGCCTCCACAGAAGCCATCCCCAGCCTCGGCCTCGTCAGCACCTGTTGTAAAAGACACACTGGTGAAGAAGACAGAACTGAAAACCAAGCCGGACACCGCAAGCACCTTCCAGGCCTTTAAACGGACCGAAGTCAAGGTATATATATATGTAAAGCTGCTTTGTTGACCGTGGACAGTTTATTGGTGTATTATAAAATCCTAACGTTCTGGTAGGTTGTTGAATTAGGGCTGGGCGATATCGCCTTTTTTAATATCTCAATATTTTTAGGCCATATCGCGATACACGATATATATCTTGATGTTTTGCCTTGGACTTGAATTAACACATGATACATATAATCACAGCAGTATGATGATTCTATGTGTCTACATTAAAACATTCTTCTTCATACTGCATTAACATATGCTACTTTTCAACTTTCACGCAGAGAAGGAAATCACAACCAAGTCAATTGACCAAAACTGTATTTATTAAACAGTTATTAAGCAATGGCACAAACTTTCATGTCATATCCAAAACAGAAAGTGCAAGATTGTCAGAGACATTTTAAGTGTCCAAAAAAAATTAGCTGCATAATAGGAATTTAAATAGTGTTCGTCCTTCGCTATGTGGTAGGTTACTCCGGACGTTATTACATTTTATTTTTCTATACGGTGTTGATGTGGAAATGTTTGCCTCGGCATTTTGATGATGTGGGCGTGTGGCACCGAACAGAGATGTTGACATGCGAAGGACGCACTCTTCATTCTCTAGCAGGTGACTTTTCAAATGATGCTACATATTAGCAGTAATGCTACTTTTTATAGCAACGCTTGTGCCGCATGCTTGACTTATTACGTTTTTTTGTTCGACATATTCCCACTTGAAGCCAAACCACCGCCAGATGATGGACCCCCTGCTGTTTTTCTTGGGAATTAAATCTTCCTTCATTCGCATCTTTCTCTCGTATTACCACTCGCACGGCTCTGCTAGCATCACAGCTAACAAAAATGCGACTTACACTCCGGTGCGACGAATAAATGTTTTTTTCCTTCTTTATTATGCATTTTCGGCCGGTGCGACGTATACTCCGGAGCAACTTATAATCCAAAAATACGGTAGTCATTTTCTATATCGCACAGAGACAAACCTGCGATATATCGTGTATGTCGATATATCGCCCAGCTCTATGTTGATTGTTTTTGAGAGGAAGCAATTCACAATCGCACAATGACTGGCATCCGTTTCTGGATGTGCCTAGTGGAGGCTCAAGATTAGGGATGGACTGCATTTGATTTACTGGCATGTGAAATGTCCACAACATTCATTTTCACGTTAAAGTATCACATTTGCGTTTTTAAATAAAATAAGAAAAACAAAATTTGATGAGCGCTCGCCTCAGCTGCAGGTACTCGCTGTTCCTCTGGCCTAAATGGCGCACTAAGTTGCAAGACTGGGAGACGATCAGGAGCCCTGAAACAAGTTCACTGGTTAGCATAGTTAGCTAACCATGTAGTTAGCTTACTTGTTGTTGCCTCTGTTCGCTCTCCGAGCCACAACGTTGACAGATGTTTTCTTTGCGGCTAATCAAATTTGGATGATTTTAATCCTAATATTGTAAAATTGTGAAGTGAATTATATTTATATAGCGCTTTTCTCTAGTGACTCAAAGCGCTTTACATAGTGAAACCCAAGAGCTAAGTTACATTTAAACCAGTGTGGGTGGCACTGGGAGCTGGTGGGTAAAGTGTCTTGCCCAAAGACACAACGGCAGTGACTAAGATGATGGAACCGGGAATCGAACCTGGAACTCTGAAGTTGCTGGCACGACCACTTTACCAACCGAGCTATGCCGCCCCATTTTCTTATTTCCAAACAAGTTGTAGTTCTACAGTATTTATTAGTAGCCAGCGAGAGGGTATATGTTTGACGTGACGGTTGTTAAAGGCCTACTGTAATGAAATTTTCTTATTTAAACGGGGATAGCAGGTCCATTCTATGTGTCATACTTGATCATTTCGCGATATTGCCATATTTTTGCTGAAAGGATTTAGTAGAGAACATCGACGAAAAAGTTCACAACTTTTGGTCGCTAATAATGTGCGCGTGACGTCACCGGTGTGTGGGCTCCTCACATCCTCACATTGTTTATAATGTGAGCCTCCAGCAGCAAGAGCTATTCGGACCGAGAAAGCGTCAATTTCCCCATTAATTTGAGCGAGGATGAAAGATTCGTGGATGAGTAAAGTTAGAGTAAGAGAAAAAAAAAAGCGACGGTTCCGGGCGGCGGCGGTGGTAGCGTTTCAGATGTAACTAGACACATTTACTAGGATAATTCTGGAAAATCCCTTATCTGCTTATTGTGTTAATAGTATTTTAGTGAGATTAGATGAGTAAAGTCATACCTGAAAGTCGGATGGCTGCGGTGAACGCCAGTGTCTCTCAGAGAAGCCAATGAGGAGCCAAGATCACAGCCGCCTTTTTGAGCTGCAGAATGAGGTCGCATATTCCACTCAAGTCTCCGGTAAGAGCTGACTTAATATCACAATTTTCCCATCCAAAAACTTGCTGGTACAGAAACATGTTCGCTTGACCGCTCTGTGTTAAAGCTTCACAACAAAAACAAAGAAACCCCGGCTGTGTCTCGGTGCTAACGGCAGCTGCAATCCACCGCTTTCCACCAACAGCATTCTTATTTATAGTCTCCATTATTAATTGAAAAAAATGCAAAAGATTGAGCAACACAGATGTCCAAATTACTGTGTAATTAATCGATGAAAAGAGACTACTTTTAGCCGTAAGTGGTGCTGGGCTAAAGTGTCCCCTCCAACCAATCATCATACGCGTCATCATTCTGCGACGTTTTCAACAAGAAACTCCGCGGGAAATTTAAAATTGTAATTTAGTAAACTAAACCGGCCGTATTGGCATGTGTTGCAAAGTTAATATTTCATCATTGATATATAAACTATCAGACTGCGTGGTCGGTAGTAGTGGGTTTCACTAGGCCTTTTACACAGATCACAAACACCGGGAGTATATTACCAAATGGGGCGTGGCTACAGCATAGAGTTGCCAAATGTCAAACGTTTTCCGAGTTCTTTGCATTCATGTTATAGATTTTTACATTACATTTTCAATTATAATTATGTTATTAAATTATCTACTAGAAAAACTAAACATTACTTGGTACATTACTTGGAACATGTACAAAGACAGCCAAAAGAGGTTGGTAGATGAGAATAAATCTAAAGATAAAATATAGTGTGGAAATGCATTCAATTGCAGGAAATGTAGTCTTGATTTTCAAAATGTTCTTTCAAAGCTTGTATGGCATTACTTTGTGCGGATTAAAATCTCGCTTTTTTTTCGTCAGTTTTTCTTTTTTTTTTCTTAAAGGGTGCTCACATGCCTGGAATTAAATGACCACTATGTTCATTCCTACGCTCGCTGTTTGTAACATACCATTTTAATCATAACATAAGATTGTCTCTTTTAGTAGATAGCTAAAAAAACTACAGCTGCAGCTATCAAAAATTTTAGTATCGAATATCACGATCGATTATTTGAGTAATCGAATAAATCATATTTTTGCTGAGTTACAGTTTAATTATACATGTTAAGATCGATTTTAGTGTGAAGTGTTCCCACACCTTAGACAATTTTTGTCGCTTCTTAATTCCCTCATTTTGCTATGGCTCTTGTTCACTGCTTTCTGCGGCGTCTGCTATTGTGAGTTATGTCGGCGAAAAAGTTTCCTACACTCAAGCGTATTTAAAAGAGCTGTGTTGTGCAGTGCAGTGGGGCGTATAATCTGTGACGTAAACACGCTGTGCAATACCAAAACAGTCCATGCAAAACGGGAGCTTTGACGAGTGTTTACTAAACGAGGCAAAAATCCGTAAAAAAAAACTTAATGAAGCTTTGAGCCCTTTTGAGAGCTCAAATATATTGTGTAATTGAGTTACTCGAGGAATCGTTTCAGCTCTAAAAAAACACCTTTTCAAAGGTCAGGCAAATTACTAAACAATTAAGGAGGACGGCGTGGCGCAGTGGGAGAGTGGCCGTGTGCAACCCGAGGGTCCCGGGTTCAAATCCCACCTAGTACCAACCTCGTCACGTCCGTTGTGACCTGAGCAAGACACTTCACCCTTGCTCCTGATGGGTGCTGGTTGGCGCCTTGCATGGCAGCTCCCTCCATCAGTGTGTGAATGTGTGTGAATGGGTAAATGTGGAAGTAGTGTCAAAGCGCTTTGAGTACTTTGAAGGTAGAAAAGCGCTATACAAGTACAACCCATTTATCATTTATGATTGTGATTTTAAGATAGCGCTACTTAATGAAGCAAGAGTCATCAAACACTTGTCCATTGGCTAAAAAAC
This sequence comes from Nerophis ophidion, assembly GCF_033978795.1. Taxonomy (NCBI): domain Eukaryota; kingdom Metazoa; phylum Chordata; class Actinopteri; order Syngnathiformes; family Syngnathidae; genus Nerophis; species Nerophis ophidion. Next base: position 67,893,893 of record NC_084611.1, read on the forward strand.
ATTATCCAAAAGAGGTTTTGAAAAGGAGGGGTCTTCATGTATCCACTTATATAATTTCATGGACACTTTTGATAATGCACTGTTTGCAGACCTCCACAACGCCGTCCAATCCCACCAGCAGCAACTCCTCCTCATCAGGTAGCGGTCTAACAGGCTGGGCCGCATTCGGCGCCAAAACAAGCCCATCTCTTCCTGTCAGCTCCAAACTGAGTTCTTCGGGACCAAGTGGAAGCAACAAGGCCATGACTACTCCCCCTGGCCAGAAACCACTTAGTCTTTCCGGGTTTGCCGGAACCAAGTCTGGACTCGGGGCTGCGAAGATTCCCGGGAGCGGCAACGGAAATGGCTCCAGCCAGGTCTCCCTTAAGCCACCGCCACTAACTCTGGGCAAACAGCCGCTGAACCGATCATCTAGCTGCGAGAGCCAGGGGAAGGGTTCTGCCTCGTCAGGGGCGAGTTCACCGAACAGCTCACAGGCAAGTCCGGGAAGTAGTGGAACAGCGGGAAATAATAACGGAGGAGGTAATGGGAACAACGGGAATGGATCAAAAGTTCCACCGGGTGATAAAGCACAAACATCCCAAGAGTCCCAGCTCAACGCCATGAAGCGGTTACACCTGGTGAAAAAAAAGGCGGCACAGAAGAAGCTAAAAAAATAAGCATAGGTAGTAGAAACCCATTTCCACCAAGTGGTACAGTTTGGATCAGTTTGGTAAGGTAATGTTTTTAGGGTTTCATTGTTAAATGTTGTGACTTGAGGTAACAATACACCCAGTTCTTGAGGGTAAAGTAAGACGCTTTGCAGTCTTTATTTGTTGAGGAAGTGAGAATTGTCACTCAGTTGTGACAACGGGAATGGGAAGATGATCAGGAAAAAACGTTTTCTTTATATAGTATGCATCACTGTTATTCCTCTTATGTGTGGAATTGATAGGTGGGTTACAATTTGTTATATTCTAAGGAAATTGAATACATCACAAGTGGACTGTTCAATATGTTTTAAGAAAGATTTTCATCTGACCAGGCTTCATCAGTTGATGCCCAAAGACTTACCGTATATTGGTCAGATCTAGTCTCAGACTAGGAGCATGAACTGATGAAGCCTGCTAGGATGAGAGGCGAAATGTCTTCCAACACATATTGAACAGTCCACTTGCAATCAGTTGAATGCCCTGAAAATACAATGCCTTAGATGAGTTATAACATCTATAGACAATTTGTTGTTGCTATGATGTCACATGATTAATGTAGCTGTTCTAACTATTACCTTTCCCGTGATGAAAACATAGGCCATATAACACTTTAAACTGTCCAAACTACCGTGGTGAGCTGAGCTGTGTCGCTTGGTGTATAACGTGTGGCAGACGCAGGGCAAAAAGTAAACCGTTAATCTGTGCGGACATAGTGTCAGAGGGTCTTGTCTGTGATCTTATTTTTATGTATATGGTGTGAGAACATCCGTTCTAATACTTGAATTTTACATTATGTGAAATGCTGCTGGACTTGCTGTGCCTCATTTGTCCCGGTTAAATAATTGCGAGAAACAAAGTGTTTTTTTTTTTTTTTAAACCTACAAATGTCATTAAAATTCTGTGTATAAACTGTCTGGCAGCAGCACAGACTTGCGATAGTGTACGAATGTGGATCCAAGCAAAAACTGAACACTGACCTTCATATAAGATGGCTTTAATCATGACATAATAAAATATGAACAATGACACGTAGACTATTTCATTTCACATTCAAACTTTGTTGGTGAATTATTTCACATACTTCATCTAAAGCATTCCATATATAAAATCTGACTTCATAAACGTGACTTCTAAACTCAACACTGTGGTACATACAGTCAAAAGTGCTTGGCACAGCAGCTTGTATTTTAAAAATTGAAACATCAAGTGTTCTTCGTGGAGGTCACGTTGTCAATATGACAAGATCAACTGTTTGTTTGCACAAATCTGAAATAGTTGACATTCGTTTAAAACTGTCAGTGAAACAATATAGATTTAAAACCACCTGATCCTTTTGGTTTAAGCGTAAGACATCCTGCCGAGGTAGTTAGCCGGGACGTATCCTTTTTGACCGTCAGCCTCCGCTAACCACCAATCCTTGTTGCCTCCCAGGTCGCAGAACTGCAAGATGCGAACGTGCTGGTATTCCTGCAAGGTCAGCTCCTGGTCGCAACGTGCTTGAAATGCATATACAGCATAGTACTGTGCAAAGAGACAAAATTGTATGGTGAAAACATTGTTAAGAAGGTTTATGCCCCTCCCTCTCAGGAACTGGGTTAGCCTGGGCCACATGACCTTTTTTCCATTCCTCTGGGGTCTTGAATGTATTTATTTCCCCCAAAATACACCCGTCCAAAGGCAAAACCTAGTAACTCACTTCTAGCTGATTTTGAGAAAACAAAGGAAAACCTATCTATCTTGATGCTGTCTTACAAAGATTCACAAAGTCATCAAACGTATAGATGTTTTCTTGAGCTTTCATTTTCTTGCCGATTGAGCCATGGATTGAATCTGCTCTCATGAACGTGTGCCCTTTCTCCAGATATTTTATCACAATCTCGGGTGGGCCCCATTCTGCGTTTGCACATTGGGCAAGAGCCGTGTACAGCGTCCAGTTTTCATTTTGACCTCCACAGTTATCTGCCCAAAAGAGTATGCAAGGGGAAGAATCAAGAACAATACATTTAATGAAGGTGCTTGCAACGTCCTGGGCCAATCTTCCAAATATCCCCTCGTGCCATAATATCACATAATCACGTTGACCGTCGGCCCCCATTCGTGCAAATGTCTCATTAAAGACAATAAGGCGACTGACAAAGAAGCTACGATTGGTCCCTTGAGATACTAGGTTTTTCTGTTGTATCTACGCTGTTATGTGGTAGTTGCGAGGTCCTGCCTTGCGCGTAACAGCTTACTTACGGAACAAATTACAATATCGCATACACTAATGTAATGCATATCATCTAGAAACTCAAATTATTATCAGCTCAGTTTTGACCAAAATTTAGTTACCGGGTTTTGCCTTTGGACGGGAGAATAGAGCTGACCAATTAAGACTTAACATCAACTAAATAAGCCCGCATGGCTGATAGGTCAGACACATTTGAAGACAAACTGAACTGTCTATTTGTGATTGCTTGAATGCCATGAGAAATTTGCCCTTTAGCCCAAAAATTGGACTGCAGAAATGGAGTAGTATCTTTTCCACTTCCGCATATTTTCTAAGTGAAAGCTGTAGTAGAATTTTACCAATTTGCGACCCCAAAAGGGACAAGCGATAGAAAATGGATGGATAGATGGCTTTGGTAGGGTTTTTTTTTAATTCCTTGCCTTGAAAATACCTAATTAAACCAGTGGGTGGCACTGTTTGCCTGTCTGCTTACCCTAGAAGTCAGCAGTAATGCTGAAGTGAGTGGAACCGTGTGATGCTGGGAGGATGTTGGAAGGTTTTGTATGTTTCTACCATACCTGTTGATTGTCGGTGTCAGGTGATGCGTCAAAGTCTTCAGTGGTGCTTTCCACTTCTCCATGAAGGCCTGAGAGGTTGAAGCTGCTGTCTGAGGTGTTGAGACTAAAGCTCCGCATGCTACTGCTCCGACTGCCCGATACAAAAAGGCTCAGGTTGTCAAAGTCCTCGTCGGCCATGGTGAGCAGCTGCTGCTGCTGTTGCTGCTGCTTGGCTGCTTGGCCTCCCCGCTGCGAGTCCCGCAGAGGGTTGTACTGCTTCAGGAATGTGGAGTAGACGTAGCCCTGTGCACCTGATAGTGGCTCAGTATGACTACATGTAGACTTTACAGCAAGCAATAGTAGTTATGTAACAGACTTGCCTCCAGTGTGAACCAGCCAGCGGCTGCTGCTGCCAAGAGGGTCCATGTCTTCCAGCAGAGCCACCAGCTCCCCCTCCAGGAGACTAAGGTCCTGCTCCTGGCAGCCATTACACTTCCTTTTCAGCAGGTACAGACGACTTGGCGGATATTCAGCCAACAGTCGGGCACGTTGTTCTTCTGTCTGATGCTCCACCTCCGGCGTCTGGAAGACAACAATAAAACATAGTGATGCTATTGCTCATGTGAAGCTCGTGAAACATAGGTTGACTGAGGAGTTGAAGTCTTCCAGGGATACTTTCAAGCATTTTTAAAGGGCTGAGACCCAGTGGAGCTTTGAATGGCCCAAGTTAATCACCACCTGGAGGTGTCCATTGTGTTCCATTTTTATCACCAAACTGTGAAACTCTTTGAAGAATACCGGTGACTTTGAACTTGACATTCAACAGACGACCTAGAAAGTGAACTCATGAAGCCTTGCGACTACACAGTAGAGAAGGGGTTAGTTAGCACTGTTACCTCAGTAAGAATGCAGTGTTTAAAATGTGTCAGCTCAGGCCTTCCATGTGTGGAGTTTGCAAACTTCCTCCAACTGAAGACTCAAAATTGCCTTTACTGTTTACAAAAAAAAACATACTCTAGAACAGGGGTCACCAACCTTTTTGAAACCAAGAGCTACTTCTTGGGTACTGATTAATGCGAAGGGCTACCAGTTTGATACACACTTAAATAAATTGCCAGAAATAGCCAATTTGCTCAATTTACCTTTAATAGATAAATATATATACATCCATCCATCCATCCATCATCTTCCGCTTATCCGAGGTCGGGTCGCGGGGGCAACAGCCTAAGCAGGGAAACCCAGACTTCCCTCTCCCCAGCCACTTCGTCTAGCTCTTCCCGGGGGATCCCGAGGCGTTCCCAGGCCAGCCGGGAGACATAGTCTTCCCAACGTGTCCTGGGTCTTCCCCGTGGCCTCCTACCGGTTGGACGTGCCCTAAACACCTCCCTAGGGAGGCGTTCGGGTGGCATCCTGACCAGATGCCCGAACCACCTCAACTGGCTCCTCTCGATGTGAAGGAGCAGCGGCTTTACTTTGAGTTCCTCCCGGATGGCAGAGCTTCTCACCCTATCTCTAAGGGAGAGCCCCGCCCCACGGTGGAGGAAACTCATTTCGGCCGCTTGTACCCGTGATCTTATCCTTTCGGTCATGACCCAAAGCTCATGACCATAGGTGAGGATGGGAACGTAGATCGACCGGTAAATTGAGAGCTTTGCCTTCCGGCTCAGCTCCTTCTTCACCACAACGGACCGGTACAACGTCCGCATTACTGAAGACGCTGCACCGATCCGCCTGTCGATCTCACGATCCACTCTTCCCTCACTCGTGAACAAGACTCCTAGGTACTTGAACTCCTCCACTTGGGGCAGGGTCTCCTCCCCAACCCGGAGATGGCACTCCACCCTTTTCCGGGCGAGAACCATGGACTCGGACTTGGAGGTGCTGATTCTCATTCCGGTCGCTTCACACTCGGCTGCGAACCGATCCAGCGAGAGCTGAAGATCCCGGTCAGATGAAGCCATCAGGACCACATCATCTGCAAAAAGCAGAGACCTAATCCTGCGGTTACCAAACCGGAACCCCTCAACGCCTTGACTGCGCCTAGAAATTCTGTCCATAAAAGTTATGAACAGAATGGGTGACAAAGGACAGCCTTGGTGGAGTCCAACCCTCACTGGAAATGTGTTCGACTTACTGCCGGCAATGCGGACCAAGCTCTGGCACTGATCGTACAGGGAACGGACCGCCACAATAAGACAGTCCGATACCCCATACTCTCTGAGCACTCCCCACAGGACTTCCCGAGGGACACGGTCAAATGCCTTCTCCAAGTCCACAAAGCACATGTAGACTGGTTGGGCAAACTCCCATGCACCCTCAAGAACCCTGCCGAGAGTATAGAGCTGGTCCACAGTTCCACGACCAGGACGAAAACCACACTGTTCCACCTGAATCCGAGGTTCGACTATCCGACGTAGCCTCCTCTCCAGTACACCTGAATAAACCTTACCGGGAAGGCTGAGGAGTGTGATCCCACGATAGTTGGAACACACCCTCCGGTCCCCCTTCTTAAAGAGAGGAACCACCACCCCGGTCTGCCAATCCAGAGGTACCGCCCCCGATGTCCACGCGATGCTGCAAAGTCTTGTCAACCAAGACAGCCCCACAGCATCCAGAGCCTTAAGGAACTCCGGGCGGGTCTCGTCCACCCCTGGGGCCTTGCCACCGAGGAGCTTTTTAACTACCTCAGCGACCTCAGCCCCAGAAATAGGAGAGTCCACCACAGATTCCCCAGGCACTGCTTCCTCATAGGAAGACGTGTTGGTGGGATTGAGGAGGTCTTCGAAGTATTCCTTCCACCTATCCACAACATCCGCAGTCGAGGTCAGCAGAACACCATCCGCACCATACACGGTGTTGATAGTGCACTGCTTCCCCTTCCTGAGGCGGCGGACGGTGGTCCAGAATCGCTTCGAAGCCGTCCGGAAGTCGTTTTCCATGGCTTCCCCGAACTCTTCCCATGTCCGAGTTTTTGCCTCCGCGACCGCTGAAGCTGCACACCGCTTGGCCTGTCGGTACCTGTCCACTGCCTCCGGAGTCCTATGAGCCAAAAGGACCCGATAGGACTCCTTCTTCAGCTTGACGGCATCCCTCACCGCTGGTGTCCACCAAGGGGTTTTAGGATTTCCGCCCCGACAGGCACGGACTACCTTGCGGCCACAGCTCCGATCTGCCGCCTCGACAATAGAGGTGCGGAACATGGTCCACTCGGACTCAATGTCCAGCACCTCCCTCGTGAGATGTTCAAAGTTCTTCCGGAGGTGGGAATTGAAACTTTGTCTGACAGGAGACTCTGCCAGACGTTCCCAGCAGACCCTCACAATGCGTTTGGGCCTCCCAGGTCTGTCCGGCATCCTCCCCCACCATCGCAGCCAACTCACCACCAGGTGGTGATCGGTAGAAAGCTCCGCCCCTCTCTTCACCCGAGTGTCCATAACATGAGGCCGCAAATCCGATGACACAACTACAAAGTCGATCATGGAACTGCGGCCTAGGGTGTCCCGGTGCCAAGTGCACATATGGACACCCTTATGTTTGAACATGGTGTTTGTTATGGACAAACTGTGACGAGCACAAAAGTCCAATAACAAAACACCACTCGGGTTCAGATCCGGGCGGCCATTCTTCCCAATCACGCCTCTCCAGGTTTCACTGTCGTTGCCAATGTGAGCGTTGAAGTCTCCCAGTAGGACAAGGGAATCACCCGGGGGAGCACTTTCCAGTACTCCCTCGAGCGTTCCCAAAAAGGGTGGGTACTCTGAACTGCTGTTTGGTGCATAAGCACAAACAATAGTCAGGACCGGTCCCCCCACCCGAAGGCGGAGGGAGGCTACCCTTTCGTCCACCGGGTTGAACTCCAACGTACAGGCTTTGAGCCGGGGGGAAACAAGAATTGCCACCCCAGCCCGTCGCCTCTCACTGCCGGCAACGCCAGAGTAGAAGAGGGTCCAATCCCTCTCGAGAGAAGTGGTTCCAGAGCCCTTGCTGTGCGTCGAAGTGAGTCCGACTATATCCAGCCGGAATTTCTCGACTTCGCGCACTAGCTCAGGCTCTTTCCCCCCAGTGACGTGACGTTCCACGTCCCAAGAGCTAGCTTCTGTAGCCGAGGATCGGACCGCCAAGTGCCCTGCCTTCGGCTGTCGCCCAGCTCACAATGCACCCGACCTCTATGGCCCCTGCTATGGGTGGTGAGCCCATTGGAGGGGTGACCCACGTTGCCTCTTCGGGCTGTGCCCGGCCGGGCCCCATGGGAACAGGCCCGGCCACCAGGCGCTCGCCATCGTGCCCCACCTCCGGGCCTGGCTCCAGAGGGGGGCCCCGGTGACCCGCGTCCGGGCAAGGGAAATCTGGGTCCATGATGTTTCTTCTTCATAAAGGTCTTCGAGCTGCTCTTTGTCTGATCCCTCACCTAGAACCGGTTTGCCTTGGGAGACCCTATCAGGGGGCTTTATGCCCCCGGACAACATAGCTCCTAGGATCATTGCGACACGCAAACTCCTCTACCACGATAAGGTTGCAGCTCAGAGAGGAGATATATATATATATATATATATATATATATATATATATATATATATATATATATATATATATATAAATGGGTATTTCTGTCTGTCATTCTGTCGTACATTTTTTTTCCTTTTACAGAAATTTTTTTTGTAGAGAAAAATGATGAAAAAAACTTAATTGAACGGTTTAAAAGAGGAGAAAACAGGAAAAAAAAATTAAATTTAAATTTTGAAACATAGTTTATCTTCAATTTCGACTCTTTCAAATTCAAAATTCTACCGAAAAAAAGAATAAATGATAAATTGGTTGTACTTTTATAGCGCTTTTCTACCTTCAAGGTACTCAAAGCGCTTTGACACTACTTCCACATTTACCCATTCACACACACATTCACACACTGATGGAGGGAGCTGCCATGCAAGGCGCCAACCAGCACCCATCAGGAGCAAGGGTGAAGTGTCTTGCTCAGGACACAACGGACGTGACGAGGTTGGTACTAGGTGGGATTTGAACAAGGGACCCTCGGGTTGCGCACGGCCAGTCTTCCACTGCGCCAGAAAAACTAGCTAATTCGAATCTTTTTGAAAACATTAAAAAAAATTTTTTATGGAACATCATTAGTATTTTTTCCTGATTAAGATTAATTTTAGAATTTTGATTACATGTTTTGAATAGGTTAAACTCCAATCTGCACTTTGTTAGAAGATGTAAAAAATTGGACCAAGCTATATTTCTAACAAAGACAAATCATTATTTCTTCTAAATTTTCCAGAACAAAATGTTTTAAAGAAATTCAAAAGACTTTGAAATAAGATTTAAATTAGATTTTACAGATTTTCTACATTGGCCAGAATAATTATTTTGAATTTTAATCATAAGTTTGAAGAAATATTTCACAAATATTTTTCGTCGAAAAAACAGAAGCTAAAATGAAGAATTAAATTAAAATGTATTTATTATTCTTTACAATAAAAAAAAAAAATACTTGAACATTGATTTAAATTGTTAGGAAAGAAGAGGAAGGAATTTAAAAGGTAAAAAGGTTTATGTGTTTAAAGATCCTAAAATCATTTTTAAGATTGTACTTTTTCCTTAAAATTTGTCTTTCTGAAAGTTTTAAGAAGCTAAGTAAACAAATAAAGGAATTTATTTAAACAAGTGAAGACCAAGTCTTTAAAATATTTTGTTGGATTTTCAAATTCTATTTAAGTTTTGTCTCCCTTAGAATTAAAAATGTCGAGCAAAGCGAGACCAGTTTGCTAGTAAATAAATTAAATTTAAAAAAATAGAGGCAGCTCACTGGTAAGTGCTGCTATTTGAGCTATTTTTAGAACAGGCCAGCGGGTGACTCATCTGGTCCTTACGAACGACCTGGTGACACCTGCTCTAGACTTATTGAAAACATTCAATTATAAGGTCAATTGAAGACTTGGCTTTGATGTCACATCCCTGAATAAGCGGAAATGGCTGTTTTAAATCGAATCCTTGCAAACTAAATAGACAAAATTTACATGGAGATCATATCCGCCGCCTCTTCCTTCTCACCGCAGTTTTCTTGTCTCGTTGCTTCTCGAAGCTGACTTTCCGCTCCATTAACTTGTGTGCGTTCTCCTTGACAAAAGTCAGATTGTTTAGCTCATCCATGATGCTGTTCTGCACCTCAGCAATGTTGGACAACGGAGCCTGCAAAAGACGGCGCAAATTAGCATTTTAATGTAAGACGAGTGCTTGGAATGCACTCTGTGTGTGCCGCTCACTGGTAACTGCTGTATGGAAGGAGCACCGAGCAGCATTTCATCCATCAGCCCTATGAACAAGGCTGCTAAATAAACCACACAGTTGTTAAAAATGGTTTTGGCCGCCAGGTTGAATTGCTTTAACTCCTCCACTAGCAAAGCATTGAGAGCCTCATAGTCCCTCCTGGCAGGACCGGGCGGGTCTACGGACACCAGGCACGGTGAGGATGAGGAGGTTGATTGCGAGGATGAGAACGAAGACGAACGCTCCAGACGGCTGCAGTAATCCAGCAGTTTGTCGTAACGTTTTTGGATGAGCTTCTGGGGCGCGGTGAACATTCCCTGAAGAGAGGAGAGTGGAGCGAGGACCAGGCGCTCCATGTTGTCTTTCTGCGTGAAGAAGTGGGACAATGGGGCTTTTTTGGAAAATTAAAAGCAAACAACAGGCTACTGTGCTCTTACCACTTGATTTGAATGCATACAAATAAGATGACATGATGTTGAGCACTCGCTGACCTAATATATTAAATTCTTTTGGCGTCTGGCATCTGCTCTAAAAGCCAGAATGGCTATTTGTGTGACTTAAGTAACATAGCATTAACTTTTGGATGGCCGGAATGTAATTTTTTTTGATGATGATAAACCATGATAATCTTTGGTCCTAACTGTAAATCAGGGGTCGGGAACCTTTTTGGCTGAGGGAGCCAAAAAGCCAAATATTTTAAAATGTATTTCCGTAAGAGCCATATATTTTTTTTTACACTGAACAAAACTAAACACTTGCATTTTTAAGTAAGACCAACATTTCTAGAGTATAATAGGTCTCTTATTCCTTGTAATAACATTGTTATTCTCGAGCTAACTGTGGAGGGGGCGTGGCCTGCTGGTCTGCAGCGAACTGGGGTGTGCCAGGACCGGCCTCGAAATCAATCAATCAATCAATGTTCATTTATATAGCCCTAAATCACTAGTGTCTCAAAGGGCTGCACAAACCACAACACAAACCACTACGACATCCTCGGTAGGCCCACATAAGGGCAAGGAAAACTCGCACCCAGTGGGACGTCGGTGACAATGAGGACTATGAGAACCTTGGAGATGACCACATATGTGGGCAACCCCCCCCACCCCACACACACACACTAGGGGACCGAAAGCAATGGATGTTGAGCGTGTCTAACATGATACTGTGAAAAGTTCAGTCCATAGTGGATCCAACACAGCCGCGAGAGTCCAGTCCAAAGCGGATCCAACACAGCAACGAGAGTCCCGTCCACAGCGGAGCCAGCAGGAAACCATCCCAAGCGGAGGCGGATTAGCACCGCAAAGATGTCCCCAGCCGATACACAGGCGAGCGGTCCATCCTGGGTCCCGACTCCAGACGACAAATGCGGAGATGGCCCACCTGGGCCTTGTTATCTAATCACCTGTCGCTCTGTTATAAGCAGCCACCAGGAGGAGAGACGGGGTTGGGGCTGGAGCCAGAGCGCGAGTGAAAACGAAAGAGAAAAACACAATTGCTGGAAAGCAACTGAGAGACTTATTGAAAAATAGAAACAATATTGTAACCCTGAAACACGCTCTCATGTTGGTCCTTGGTGGTCTGACAAACCCCAGGAGGGCAAGCCCCACACTAACCAAGAATAAATAAATAACTTCTTACCATTAACGCAAATTCTTGAACGGGTGCGGTAGAAAACAGATGGACGGATTAAAAATGCATGAGAATGTTTTATATTTTGAACATTATTTTTAAAACTGCGATTACAAGTGGAATCATTCATCACTTATCATATTAAGCAATGTCAGCTAAGATTCATCCGAGAGCCAGATGCAGTCATCAAAAGGGCCACATCTGGCTCGCGAGCCATAGGTTCCCTAGCCCTGCTGTAGATTAACAGGCAAGTAAGAAAACGGCAATATAGCCTCAAATGCCATTGGGGATTTTTTTTATTAAAAGGGACTACAGTAATGATCTTTAGTTAATGACTACACTTTTGGAGTGTACCTCTTGTCAACATACATCAGGAAATATAAGCATAAAGGACTAATCAGCTCTTATTGACATAATAAGCAATACATCCTATCAACTCAACATATTCTGTTCTTTTGGACATGGACTCACATAATGTTCATAGGGGTCGTCGTTTTTGTTGTACGATGATCCGTTTGAATCCTTAATGATGCCTTCCATTTCATGGACGTCGTGAACGGCTACAGACACCATCTCCTGCATTACAAACATAGAAACTTGAAAAAAAAAAGTTGAATCCATTTGAATTTTGCTGACAATCAATCAATCAATCAATCAATCAATGTTTATTTATATAGCCCTAAATCACAAATGTCTCAGAGGACTGTACAAACCAGTACGACTACGACATCCTCGGAAGAACCCACAAAAGGGCAAGGAAAACTCACACCCAGTGGGCAAGGAGAACTCACACCCAGTGGGACGCCAGTGACAATGCTGACTATTAGAAACCTTGGAGAGGACCTCAAATGTGGGCAACCCCCTACCCTCTAGGGGACCGAAAGCAATGGATGTCGAGCGGGTCTAACATGATACTGTGAAAGTTCAATCCATAGTCTTTGCATCACAAACCTGAACATACTGCAGGTAACTTTGGACATTTTTAACCATCTGCCTTACAGCTTTCTCCAGACTCCTGAACAGCTTTTCCTCTCTATCGAATACTTCATCCCTCACCTGCAAAAGGGGAAATGAAATTTGAAAAAATGCCCCATATATGGATATAGAATCCCAAATCGGAGCGGTATTAGATAAGCAAGGAACGAGTAGTTGGGATGTTTCTTTCTATTACCTGTGGTTCAACTCCTGTGAGGATCTTGAGATAACCAGCAAACCTGTCACTTTTCTTCCTGATTGAGTGAATGTTGAACTTGTGAAGTTTGCGCAAAGTTCCTTCATCTTCCGAATTTTTGTACTTCATTACTGAAAAAAAATCCAAGGTGTAATTAACACAATAATATCGTCAATAACTGCACACCTTAGTGATACCATCTGTAAAAAACTATCTATCAGGGCCCCACGTCACCTATGTCTTTGCGCCTCTTGAACTCGTTGATGTTGACGTTTATGATCTTGACAGCGGTAAAGGCCTCCTGCAGCGGCCGGAAGTCGGGGTGGTCTTCAGGTGTGGCCTGCCACAGCTCGCCAAGCAGGAGTGGGTACTTCATGATCCTTTGTACTGGCTTTATGAGCAGCGAACCCATGTCCAGCAGGTTGGCCTTCCCTCTGGTACGTCACGTATGATTCAATATGATTAAGGATGCCATAAAAAGTCAGATTTTAATCCCGACATTCCCATGTACTTACTCTAGTTCGTAGATTGCTCTGCAATTGGGGGAAAAAGATATCAGAATATGAGTTTGTACTGTCTACTTTTGAATACAATTGAACCTCTAAAGTTGCATGTCTATTAGTTTGTAGAATTCAGAATTTGTCCCAGATTTTAGAAGGAAAAAATGCCAATCGCAGAACACATTTACAGTGGGGCAAAAAAGTATTTAGTCAGCCACCGATTGTGCAAGTTCTCCCACTTAAAATGATGACAGAGGTCTGTAATTATCATCATAGGTACACTTTGACTGTGAGAGACAGAATGTCAAAAAAAGATCCAGGAATTCACATTGTAGGCATTTTAAATAATTTATTTGTATTATTATGGTGGAAAATAAGTATTTGGGCAACCATTCAAAGGTCTCACTGATGGAAGGAGGTTTGGGCTCAAAATCTCACGATACATGGCCCCATTCATTCTTTCCTTAACACGGATCAATCGTCTTGTCCCCTGAGCAGAAAAACAGCCCCAAAGCACGATGTTTCCACCCCCATGCTTCACAGTAGGTTTGGTGTTCTTGGGATGCAACTCAGTATTCTTCTTCCTCCAAACACGACAAGTTGAGTTTATACCAAAATGGATACATGGATGATACAGCAGAGGATTGGGAGAATGTCATGTGGTCAGATGAAACCAAAATAGAACTTTTTGGTATAAACTCAACTCGTCGTGTTTGGAGGAAGAAGAATATGAGTTGCATCCCAAGAACACCATACCTACTGTGAAGCATGGGGGTGGAAACATCTTGCTTTGGGGCTGATTTTCTGCTAAGGGGACAGTATGATTGATCCGTGTTAAGGAAAGAAGGAATGGGGCCATGTATCGTGAGATTTTGAGCCAAAACCTCCTTCCATCAGTGAGAGCTTTGAATGGTTGACCAAATACTTATTTTCCACCATAATTTACAAATACATTCTTAAAAATTCCTAAAATGTGAATTCCTGGATTTTTTTTTCACATTCTGTCTCTCACAGTTGAAGTGTACCTATGATGAAAATTACAGACCTCTGTCATCATTTGAAGTGGGAGAACTTGCACAATCGGTGGCCGACTAAATACTTTTTTGCCCCACTGAAAGTTGAGAAGCATCCTAAAAGTAGCTGACGAGACCTTGCAGGATTTAACACTTTCAAAAGATTGACTTTACGTGTGTTTTTCTTTTTTGGCCCCACATATTCCAAAATATTAACCAGCCTCAACCAGGGGAACGTGAGAAAAGAAGAAGAAACACTGGAAATGACGTGTAATAAGTGGTCCTACATTGAAGGTTAAGGTACTTTATATGTTCTGACATTTTACTATTGACAGTGGTTAATTCTTTTTATACACATAGAGCATATCAAGAATGTTAAAAGTTGCATGTGTCAAGCTAATCCGTGACACAACCTTTGTAATTTTTCTTGCATAGTTAGGCCTGAATATTGTATTTGTTTTGCATTTTCTTACCGTTGTAAGCAATTTTTACACAGGAGTTAGGAGTCAGGGTTTGGGCATTGCATGTTAAGATATTGTGGATAACTACCTCTGCGAGGAGGTTATGTATTTGCAGGTGTCTGTTATTTATTTTGCAACTGAACTCAAAATGTTATTGGGGGATTTTGATTAAATGTTCAGGAATAAATGGGATAAGGAACAAGTGATTATATTTTAGAGGTGATCTGGTGCTCTGTCGATGTCTGCTACCCAACGCCACTGAGCATGTGCGCTAGAGATGCGCGGTTTGCGGTCTCATCCGCGGAGTCCGCGGATAAACCGCGGGTCGGGCGGGTGACATGACGAAAAATTTGATTTTAATTAGATTCGGGCGGGTGGCGGTTGAATCATCCGGAAATATTTGATATACATGGTCCTGGGATCGGTATCCTTTGCCATTCAAAGAGCCATTTAAGACCCGTATCACAAAGCGAAGAAGACAATAGGAGACGCTAATATTCTCTAGAATGACTACCGGCAGTCACCCAGATAATAAGTATTAGGGCGTGCTATGAAGCCATTGACTTTGTTGCCCTTTACAGCATGTACGAACTGCTTGTCAGTCCAGCAACATGTTGTGTGGCTTCCGCAGCAACACGCACACGACTGCAAGGCATACTGGGTGACACAGAGTACACTGATGGTTGTGATATAAACAATTTTAACACTCTTAGTAATATGTGCCACGCTATGAAGCCACACCAAACAAGATTGACAAACACATTTCGGTAGGGAGGACATCCTCCCAGTAATACAACATAAACGCAACACAACAAATACCCAGAATCCTTTGTATCCATGACAATTCCTGACTATTTTATACACCCCGTTAGCAGCAAAACAACCCCCCCCCCCCCACAAACACACCCTGTGCGTCGGTAAGGGCGGCGGGGTTGGGGGTGCGGGGGTGTAAAATATATTCAGGAAGTGTCACTGATACAAAGGATTCTTGGTATTTGTTGAGTTGCGTTTATGTTGTGTTACTGTGAGGATGTTCTCCCGAAATGTGTTTGTCAATCTTGTTTGGTGTGGCTTTACAGCGTGGCGCATATTAGTAAGTGTTAAAGTTGTTTATATCACAACCATCAGTGTACTCTATATCACCCAGTATGCTTTTCAATCTTGTACGTGTGATTGCGGAAGCTGCACACAACATGTTGCCAGACTAACAATCGGTGTGTACATGTTGTTGAAGGTGTCAAAGGCAATGGCCTCACAGCACGCCCATATCCTTGTCATTATGATGAACGCCAATTGGAAAATCGCGAGAACTTTAGCGGCTCCAATTGTCTTCATTACTCTGTGAAACGGGTTTAAATAACTGTGAGTGGTAAAGGTGGCCAACCTATGATGTATTTCAGCGGGCGGATGCGTTTCTGATAAAATGTTGGTTCGGGTGTATGGCGGGCGGATGACGACTTTGGTGACGCGGTTGCGGATGATATAATTGCCTATCCATGCATCTCTAATGTGCGTGCATGCCCGCAAACGTAAATATATTAAATGTATGCCTTGAACAAAATACTCATCGAAACAGCTGCCTCGTATGCCATGTGTTCAACTAAGTAGTAATTTAAAAAAAATGTTTTTATTTTATTGCACCTTCTAACCAGCATTACAGGGGGAGAAAGTTCAGATTGTATATTAACGGACATTACGCATTTGGACAAATACAGCGTGAGAAGTTCACATTGACGCAAACAACTTTAGCTTACATTTTAATTTTAATTTACGCTACTGATAGATTTTTTTCATGGAAGCAGCAAAATTCGACAGACCACCGGATCGTTTCCGCAACGTTGCCTTATGTTTACCTTACAACGCTGAACTTGTGTGTTCAGAGTATGCTCATGTCCTCGCCGCCTCCACCCACAGAGACAAAGAGAGTGGATGACTGACAAAAGGGTTCGGTCCATTTATTTCATTCTGCTATTAAACAAAAGTGCCTCGCAGCTGCTGACATCAGTGTTGAGCAGTGGTTCACAAATGGGGGTACGTGTACCCCTGGGGGTATGCCAAGGGATACGTGAGATTTTTTTTAAATATTCTAAAAATAGCAAACATTCAAAAATCCTTTATAAAATGATAAATGGGTTGTACTTGTATAGCGCTTTTCTACCTTCAAAGTACTCAAAGCGCTTTGACACCACTTCCACATTTACCCATTGACACACACATTCACACACTGATGGAGGGAGCTGCCATGCAAGGCGCCAACCAGCACCCATCAGGAGCAAGGGTGAAGTGTCTTGCTCAGGACACAACGGACGTGATGAGGTTGGTACTAGGTGGGATTTGAACCAGGGACGCTCGGGTTGCGCACGGCCACTCTCCCACTGCGCCACGCCGTCCCTATAATATCCATCCATCCATCCATTTTCTACCGCTTATTCCCTTTTGGGGTCGCGGGGGGCGCTGGCGCCCTTCTCAGCTACAATCGGGTGGAAGGCAGGGTACACCCTGGACAAGTCACCATCTCATCGCAGGGCCAACACAGATAGACAGACAACATTCACACTCACATTCACACACTAGGGCCAATTTTTTTTTAGTGTTGCCAATCAACCTATCCCCAGGTGCATGTCCCTATAATATATTTATTGAATAATACTGCAACTAAATATGAAAACAAGTTCTTAAACTGTGAAAAGAAATGCAACAATGCAATATTCAGTGTTGACAGCTAGATTTTTTTGTGGACATGTTCCATAAATATTGATGTTAAAGATTTCTTGTTTTGTGAAGAAATGTTTAGAATTAAGTTCATGAATCCAGATGGTTCTCTATTAAAATCTCCAAAGAGGGCACTTTAAGTTGATGATTACTTCTATGTGTAGAATTTTTTATTCATAATTGTATCACTTATATATTTGTCAACACATTTTTAGTTATTTTATATCTTTTTTTCCAAATAGTTAAAGAAAGACCACTACAAATGAGCAATATTTTGCGCTGTTATACAATTTAATAAATCAGAAACTGATGACATAGTGCTGTTTTTTACTTCTTTATCTCCTTTTTTCAACCAAAAATGCTTTGCTCAGATTAGGGGGTACTTGAATTAAAAAAATGTTCACAGGGGTTACATCACTGAAAACAGGTTGAGAACCACGGGTGTAGAGAACAAACTCTCTTGCAGCCTATTTTGACCCAACAGACAAACAAAACAAACATGCTCAAATGTGGCAGGTTCATTTATCCTTGGACTTGCTGGGGTTTGTGTCTGCAAATTTTGATATTGTTTTTATATTGGTTTTACATGTATTTATTTTGTTTTTATTCAGTCATTGATGTAGCTAAGAATAGTTGAATCTGGTTTATAGTATTTTTGTGCAGCACTTTGGGTTTTGAATTGGGGGTTAAATCACTAAAAATGATTCCCGGGCGTGTCTACCGCTGCTGCCCACTGCTCCCCTCACCTCCCAGGGGGTGATCAAGTGTGATGGGTCAAATGCAGAGAATAATTTTGCCACACCTAGTGTGTGTGTGACAATCATTGGTACTTTAACTTTAACTTTTTAAATAAAGTGGATTGGATTGAAAATTAGCAACATAGCTCAAAATACATTGGCTGATTTTGATTTAACTTTCAGGAAATTTCAGAATAACGAACAAAGATATGATCCAGGGACGGCGTGGCGCAGTGGGAGAGTGGCCGTGCGCAACCCGAGGGTCACTGGTTCAAATCCCACCTAGAACCAACCTCGTCACATCCGTTGTGTCCTGAGTAAGACACTTCACCCTTGCTCCTGATGGGTGCTGGTTGGTGCCTTGCATGGCAGCTCCCTCCATCAGTGTGTGAATGTGTGTGTGAATGGGTAAATGTGGAAGTAGTGTAAAAGCGCTTTGAGTACCTTGAAGGTAGAAAAGCGCTATACAAGTACAACCCATTTATCATCCTGGGGTGTGATCCAGACCACATCAGGATTTGTTTTCAACATTCTACTATTGGGTGATAAGGCCTGGCTGAGGTATGTGCTCTCAGATTACCTTTATAGTTGTTTTTATTTTTTATCCTACAGGAAAAATGTCAGCCTGTGTCCTGGAACGGATAGTGATTAACCTGAGAGGTATTACGGTATCAGGAAGTTGCAGATAGAAGCGACTGTTTAAGAGGAAGTAAATCCACTTACTTCAGTGATAATACACATGTGGTGAAATGTTGCTTTACTTCTTCCTCTTTCTCATAGGATTCCAGTGACATGTTGGCGTCGTCGTGATGGTAACAGTAAATCTTATACACGTCTTCTAAAGCTGCCTTGGCCTGAATGAATACTTCTCCTTCGAATGATAACACACACGTTCCATGCTGCATTAAAACCAGGAATAGAAAGGCGCACAATCGAGCTGCGAGAATCGGAGGAATGGAGATTACCTATAACGACGGCCTCCGGGTCCGGGTCTGACATGGCGTCCTGGAGTCTGTGAAGGATTGTGGCTGATACCTCGCACACTGTCTCCATGTTAGTAAACAGTCGATCCACGTCTATGACCTAACATAAGATAAGGAACAATAACATTAGTTTTGATTAAGGTTTTTATTGTAAACTGTGTTTTTTGTTGTTGTTGCATAGGTGCAACTGTACTGTGCAATCTACAAGACCCGACCTGCAGGTTTCTTAGAGGCTGCACCACCTCCCGAATGCACAGCTCCAAGTCAGTGAGGTAGTCTTTTTCAGTCTGCATCAGCTCTTGAATGACCTTTGACCTGCGCTTCATCTTTCTTAAACGGACCTCCTCTGGATCTAGCGCTGGTGAAGCGGGGGTGGACAAGTCATGCGGTGACATTTTTTCTGTGGAAGACGTGTTAGATATTAGTGACCAGAACATGATTTATGCTGGTGGCCGGGGAGGGGACACGTGCGGCCAGGGAATGACTTCATATCAGCCACCCAAATTTAATTCAGATATTTTTGCAGCAAATTTCTAACAATAGTACAAGAGTCGGGAACCTTTTTGGCTGAGAGAGCCATGGAAGCCAAATATTTATTTCCATGAGAGCCAAATAATATTTTTTCAACACTGATTACAACTAAATGCGTGCATTTTTAATAAGACCAACATTTTTAGAGTATAATAAGTATCTTATTGTTTTAAATGACATTCTTCTTCTGAAGCAAACCAATAATAAAAAAAATACTTCTTACCATTAATGCGACTCCTTGAACAGGTGAGGTAGAAAATGCATGAGAATTTTTTATATTTTGAACATTATTTTTTAACACTGTGATTACCAGTGGAGTTATTAATGACTTATCGTGTTTAGCAATGTCAGCTAAGATTTATCGAAGAGCCAGATGCAGTCATCAAAAGAGCCGCATCTGACTCGAGAGCCATCGGTTCCCTACCCCTGCAATAGTAGAATGGCCCCGTTGTATAGAGCAGTGTTTTTTAACCGCTGTGCCGCAGCACACTAGTGTTCCGTGAGATATAGTCTGGTGTGCCGTTGGGAGATTATCTCATTTCACCTATTTAGGTAAAAAATATTTTTTGCAAACCAGAAATTATAGTCTGCAAATGATGTGTTGTTGTTGTTGAGTGTCGGTGCTGTCTAGAGCTCGGCAAAGTAACCGTGTAATACTCTTCCATATCAGTAGGTGGCAGCCGGTAGCTAACTGCTTTGTGGATGTCAGAAACAGTCGGAAACAGCGCACAGGTAAAAAGGTGTCTAATGCTTAAACCAAAAATAAACAAAAGGTGAGTGCCCCTAAGAAAAGGCATTGAAGCTTAGGGAAGGCTGTGTAGAACAAAACTAAAAGAAAACTGGCTACAAAGCAAACCAAAACAGAATGCTGGACGGCAGCAAAGACTTACTGTGGAGGAAAGACGGCGTCCACAATGTACATCCGAACACGACATGAAAATCAACAATGTCCCCACAAAGAAGGATAAAAACAACTGAAATATTCTTGATTTGCTAACACAGATGCGGGAAATATCGCTCAAAAGGAAGACATGAAACTGATACAGGAAATTACCAAAA
Organism: Nerophis ophidion; assembly: GCF_033978795.1. Classification (NCBI taxonomy): domain Eukaryota; kingdom Metazoa; phylum Chordata; class Actinopteri; order Syngnathiformes; family Syngnathidae; genus Nerophis; species Nerophis ophidion. The sequence continues at coordinate 67,914,417 of NC_084611.1, forward strand.
AAAGAGAAAAAGCCACCAAAACAGGAGCGCAAGACAAGAAGTAAAACAGTACACACTGGAAGAAAGCAAAAAACTAAAAATAGTGTGATGTGACAGGTCATGTCAGTACACCTACTTTGAGACAAGAGCTATAGTGATGCATGGTTGGTTATGCTCTAAAGTTATATACAACATTTAAGACAACAACTTTTTACTGTCAACTGAGTTTAGTTTTTTAATGATTTCTGCTGGTGGTGTGCCTCCGGATTTTTTCAACGCAGAAAATGTCCCTTGGCTCAAAAAAGTTTGAAAAACACTGGTATAGAGGACCTTGGACTACTGTAAATATATTGGCAAATCCTTAAATTGACATTTTAACCTTGCTACCTTTCCAGCAAACATAGAATCAAATCCAAACTTCGGATTTACGTAACTCAGGCATTACTCAAGGCACTAGTTTAGGTCTTCTCCATTTTTGGCAATTACAAATATTTTCGTAAGGTGATTTTTTTTCCAAGATGGCGCCGCTGTAGTGGCTGCTGTTGGCAGGAGCTCTGTACTCTTGTGTCATCCATTTGTGTTTCCCTCTTATATATATATATATATATATATATATATATATATATATATTTTTTTTTTTTTGTTTGTTTGTTTTTTTTTTGCCTTTTTGTCCGGGACCTTTTGTGACAAGGGGTGGCACTTTCGTGACTTCTGCGGTCCTTTTTTGTGGACTTCTGGATCTGCCTCCTGGGGAGACCAGCAGCTGGGTCTCTGCCACACCAGAGTCCATTTGGAGAGACTGGAGTAGATGTGGATGAAGAGACAGGACAGTGGAGCTAGCACTGAGCGTCGGGACGGACAAGCTTCACAGTGTCTTGGCTGAATGAGCAGGTATCGGACACCTCAATCTTCTTGGACGTATCCTCGCTCATCCATGCTTACTGGACACTGGCCGAGAGTTGATAGGCGGCTGAGAGTGGAGTTGGCTCTCTTGGTTGCTTTGTTGGGTCTGCTCTTGTCTCTGGCCACCTCAGTGTATATGTTTCTTTTACTTTTTATTCATAGCTGTATGTAGAAGTGGCCGGTTGCATCAGCTCTGCTTTTTTAATGTATTTAATGTCCTTTGTGTTCTTTGATGTTTGATGTGTCCTTCTTACACACATGTAAGAGGGATGTGTGCTATGGCTATTAGTTTTTTTTACACCTTGGCCTCAGTCAGGAACCCCTCTACAGGGGCCCAGGCTTAGACCGATTTTTTAATTTAAATTTCAATTTTTTTCTCCCGTTCCCCCCACTTGTTTTCCTGTATATCACCTTTTTTGTAAGGGGTGCCACAAGTTGGCAGACCCGTCAGCGATCCTGTTCCGTCTCCCTTATGTGGGCCCTACCGAGGATGTCGTTGTGGTTTGTGCAGCCCTTTGAGGCACTTGTGATTTAGGGCTATATAAATAAACATTGATTGATTGAACGCTGAAAGGTACATACAGGTTTTGGAACAGCATATGGTGCCATCTAAGCCCCGTCTTTTTCATTAAGCCCCGTCTTTTTCATGGACGCCCCTTCTTATTTCAGCAAGTGGCTGGAATAAGAAGGGGCGCATTAAAAAAAAAGTGGAAGTACTTTCCTGGCCCGCCTGCAGTCCAGATCTGTCTCCCTTCCAAAATGTGTGGCGCATTATGAAGCGTAAAATACGACAGTGGAGACCCCGGACTGTTGAACGACTGAAGCTCTACATCAGGGGTCGGAAACCTTTTTGGCTGAGAGAGCCATGAAAGCCAAATATTATAAAATGTATTTCCGAGAGAGCCATATAATATTTTTCAACACTGAAAACAAATAAATGTGTGCATTTTTAAGTAAGACCAACATTTTAAGAATATAATAAGTATCTTCTTCTTTTTAATAACATTGTTATTCTGAAGCTAATGAATAAAATAGTTCTTACCATTAATGCGACTTCTTGAACAGGAACGGTAGAAAACAGATGGATGGATTAAAATGGATGAGAATGTTTTATATTTTGAACGTTATTTTTAACACTGTGATTACCAGCGGACTTATTCATTACTTATCGCTGTGTTTTTCAACCACTGTGCCACGGCACACTATAGTCTGCAGTGAGATACAGTCTGGTGTGTCGTGGGAGAGATTATGTAATTTCACCTAATTGGGTTGATAATATTTTTTGCAAACCTGTAACTATAATTCAAAAATGTGCTGTTATTGAGTGTCTCTGCTGTCTAGAGCTCGGCAGAGTAAGCGTGTAATACTCTTCCATATCAGTAGGTGGCAGCATGTAGATGTCGGGAACATGGTATGTCGGGATCACAATATGCGGGAGGCAGCATGTAGGTAAAATTGTATCCAACACTTAAACTAAAAATAAACAAAAGGAGAGTGCCGCCAAGAAAAGGCATTGAAGCAAAACAAAACTGAACTGGCTGCAAAGTAAACAAAAACTGAATGCTGGACGACAGCAAAGACTTACAGTGTGCGGAGCAGACGGCGTCCACAACGTACATCCGTACATGGCATGACAATCAACAATGTCCACACAAAGAAGGAGTGCGTCCGCACAACTTAAATAGTCTTGATTGTAAAAACAAAGCAGGTGCAATGAATAGCATTCAAGGAGGACATGAAACTGCTACAGGAAAATACCAACAAAAGAGGAAAAGCCACCAAAATAGGAGCGCAAGTCACACAGGAAAACACCGAAAAAACTCAAAATATGTTACGGCTTGACAGTACACCTACATAGAGACAAGAGCTATTGCGAGAACAATTTTTTTTTTGTCAATTTCGTCTACTGGGTTTAATTGTTTTATGTTTTGCGCCTCAGAATTTTTTCAATGAAAAATATTGTGTTTTGGCTCAAAAAAGGTTGAAAAACACTGACATATCGTGATAAACAATGCCAGCTAAGATTTATCTGAGAGCCAGATGCAGTCATCAAAAGAGCCACATCTGGCTCTAGAGCCATAGGTTCCCTACCCCTGCTCTACATGAAACAAGAATGGGAAAGAATCCACTTTCAAAGCTTCAACAATTAGTTTCCTCAGTTCCCAAACATTAATTGAGTGTTGTTAAAAGAAAAGGTGATGTAACACAGTGGTGAACATGCCCTTTCCCAACTACTTTGGCACGTGTTGCAACCATGAAATTCTAAGTTAATTATTATTTGCAAAAAAAAAAAAAAAAGGTTCTGAGTTTGAACATCAAATATCTTGTCTTTGTAGTGCATTCAATTGAATATGGGTTAAAAATTATTTGCAAATCATTGTATTCCGTTTATATTTACATCTAACACAATTTCCCAACTCATATGGAAACGGGCTATGTATTAGGTTCTGGGGCTGGAAGAACAGTTTCAGTGTAATTAAAAAAAAAATCCTGAAGTTTAGTCTGACATTTAACAAGTGTTGCCACGACTTTGGCTATACTTACTGTGTTTGTGTATAGACAGTACCTAAAACATTTCCAAGTATTAAAAGCCTTTTCGCCCATGCAAGGTGCTGCTAACATGATGATCCGCCAGAAAACACCATTTTGGGGCAGAAAAAAAACAACTTCCTGCAATTTTGCACGGTGCTGTAATTATTGTGACTGGAGCGCCACAGGCCTCACTTAATATGCCAGTCAGGCTCACTGCGTTCTCTTTTTTTCATGGCTTTGCTACCTAATCATTCTGCGGCTGCTATGTGCTTCACTCCAGGCAAGAGAAATGCCTGCTCACCGCCTAATCGATGCCACACGCACAACTTCCTCCTTCTGGCGGGATGAGAGGAAGGGGAAGGTTTCAGGGCTCCCGTCTCGGGTTACGGAACTAATCGTGGCCCTGATGTAATACTCTGCCGTGCTCAGGCATTCCATCTGTTCAGGTTGGGAGTGGTGCACATTAAAAAACAAGGACACTCGCACTCATTCACACAACTATGCAAGCACACACACACAACACAAATTGACCACAAACTTGCAACCACACCATTGACTGCTATCAAATACACTGATGTCAGAGGTTAGGAAACACCCTTGTTTGTGTCTTATACGTCCAACTTTTAATTGTGTAAAATGGCATTAGGATATGCCTAAAAATGTTTCACCAACAATTTAATATGGCCTATCAAAACCGTTCTCCGGGCCATTTCCGGGTTTCTGTGTATCGTGTTAGTGGCTCTTAGAGCAGGAGTTCCCATGAAAGTGGATACAGTCCCTTTCACTGCTCCTGCTATTGAAAAGGATCCAAGAGAAACGGAAATACAAGACAAGGTGTATACTGTATTGCCGTGGAAAAAATAAAAGAGACGGTCTCTCTCTGGGACCTGGTCACTGCCATCAGTTTCTAAATTAATAAATTGTATAACAGTGCAAAATATTGCTCATTTGTAGTGGTCTTTCTTGAACTATTTGGAAAAAAAGATATAAAAATAACTAAAAACTTGTTGAAAAATAAAGAAGTGATGCAATTATAAATAAAGATTTCTACACATAGAAGTAATCATCAACTTAAAGTGCCCGCTTTGGGGATTGTAATAGAGATCCATCTGGATTCATGAACTTATTTCTAAACATTTCTTCACAAAAAAAAGACGTCTTTAACATCAATATTTATGGAACATGTCCACAAAAAATGTAGTTGTCAACACTGAATATTGCATTGTTGCATTTCTTTTCACAGTTTATGAACTTACTTTCATATTTTATTGGAATATTATTCAATAAATATATTTATGAAGGATTTTTGAATTGTTGATATTTTTAGAGGTTTATTTTTTTTAAATCTCTCGTACCCCTTGGCATTCATTCAAGTGCCCCCAGGGGTACGCGTACCCCCATTTGAGAACCACATTTCAGGGTGGATGGTGCGTCTAGTAGTGTCAATAAATTAATATGTGTTCTTTTTTTGTGTCTAAAACTTGCGAATAGGTTGATTGGCAACCCTAAATTGGCCCTAGTGTGTGAATGTTAGTGTGAATGTTGTCTGTCTATCTGTGTTGGCCCTGTGAGGAGATGGTGACTTGTCCAGGGTGTACCCCGCCTTCCGCCCGATTGTAGCTGAGATAGGCACCAGCGCCCCCCGCGACCCTGAACGGGACAAGGGGTAGAAAATGGATGGATGGATGGATTAGGGCAGGGGTCACCAACGTGGTGCTCGCGGGCACCAGGTAGCCCGTAAGGACCAGATGAGTCGCCCACCGGCCTGTTCTAAAAATAGCTCAAATAGCAGCACTTACCAGTGAGCTGCCTCTATTTTTTAAATTGTATTTATTTACTAGCAAGCTGGTCTCGCTTTGCTCGACATTTTTAATTGTAAGAGAGACAAAACTCAAATAGAATTTGAAAATCCAAGAAAATATTTTAAAGACTCGGTCTTCACTTGTTTAAATAAATTCATGAATTTTTTTTACTTTGCTTCTTATAACTTTCAGAAAGACAATTTTAGAGAAAAAAATACAACCTTAAAAATGATTTTAGGATTTTTAAACACATATACCTTTTTACCTTTTAAATTCCTCCCTCTTCTTTCCGGACAATTTAAATCAATGTTCAAGTAAATTAATTTTTTTTATTGTAAAGAATAATACATACATTTTAATTTAATTCTTCATTTTAGCTTCTGTTTTTTCACTGAAGAATATTTGTGAAATATTTCTTCAAACTTATTGGTAAAATTCAAAAAAATGTATTCTGGCAAATCTAGAAAATCTGTAGAATAAAATTTAAATCGTATTTCAAAGTTTTTTGAATTTTTTCTAAAATTTTTGTTCGGGAAAATCTGGAAAAAAATAATGATTTGTCTTTGTTAGACATAGAGCTTGGTCTAATTTGTTATATATTCTAACAAAGTGCAGATTGGATTTTAACCTATTTAAAACATGTCTTTAAAAATATATATTTGTTGTGAGAAATCATTAAGATGATCACTGTTTCCACAAAGATAAATATAATTAATTATTAATAATAACATAGAGTTAAAGGTAAATTGAGCAAATTGGCTATTTCTGGTAATTTATTTAAGTGTGTATCAAACTGGTAGCCCTTCGCATTAATCAGTACCCAAGAAGTAGCTTTGGTGACCCCTGGATTAGGGTATTTTTCGGACTGTAGGGCGCACCGGATTATAAGGGGCACTACTGATGAGCCGGTCTGTTCAGGTCTATTTTCGTACAAAAGGTGCACCGGGTTTTAAGGCGCATTAAAGGGGTCATATTGTGATTTTTTTTTTCTACATTTAAAACACTTGCTTGTGGTCTACATAACATATAATGGTGGTTCTTCTTCAAGCCTCTATCTGACCGTCTCCTGAGAATGTGCCATTTTGTAGGCTGTCTTATATACGTGCCTCCACTTTGACAGCGTCTTATCTACGCCATGTGTGTCGTAGTGTTTAGTACTTCCATAGCGAGTCCACTGAGAGGTATAAGTTAGAAGTAAACCGTACGCTACTTTATATTCAAAATGGCAACAGTGGAAGATGAATGCCCCACAACTAAGGCAATGGTTCTCAACCTTTTTTCAGTGATGTACCCCCTGTGAACATTTTTTTTAATTCAAGTACCCCCTAATCAGAGCAAATAATTTTTGGTTGAAAAAAAGAGATAAAGAAGTAAAATACAGCACTATGTCATCAGTTTCTAAATTAATAAATTGTATAACAGTGCAAAATATTGCTCATTTGTAGTGGTCTTTCTTGAACTATTTGGAAAAAAAGATATAAAAATAACTAAAAACTTGTTGAAAAATAAACAAATGATTCAATTATAAATAAAAATTTCTACACATAGAAGTAATCATCAACTTAAAGTGCCCTCTTTGGGGATTGTAATAGAGATCCATCTGGATTCATGAACTTATTTCTAAACATTTCTTCACAAAAAAAAGACATCTTTAACATCAATATTTATGGAACATGTCCACAAAAAATGTAGTTGTCAACACTGAATATTGCATTGTTGCATTTCTTTTCACAGTTTATGAACTTACTTTCATATTTTTTTGGAGTATTATTCAATAAATATATTTATGAAAGATTTTTGAATTGTTGCTATTTTTAGAGGTTTTTTTTTTTAAATCTCACGTACCCCTTGGCATACATTCAAGTACCCCCAGGGGTATGCATACCCCCATTTGAGAACCACTGAAATAGGGGAAAGAGGAAAATAATAAGCTTATTGACTACGCCACAGGCTATAAAGGCGGACGCGCGCACATTTTCGGGACTCATGCAGATTCCAAATACACATCAGCAAGTACCAATAGGTAAGAAAAGTTGGCAGTGCATAATATTGTGAAGAAAAATGTTTCCAAATATGTGCAATTTTGGGGTCCTTATACTCTACACACATGTAATGCTCCACGTTCTATCAAGCGGTGCTGCTTCCTAGTTCACCGAAGTCATACTATAACATTTTGACAGATTTTTGAGCGCCGTGTGTAATGTTCTATAACTGATGTGGCTCTTTTGATGACTGCATCTGGCTCTCAGATCAATCTTAGCTGACGTTGCTTAACACGATAAGTAATTAATAATTCCGCTGGTATTCACAGTGTTAAAAATAACATTCAAAATATAAAACATTCTCATGCATTTTAATCCATCCATCCGTTTCTATAGCACCTGTTCTAGAAGTCGCATTAATGGTCAAAAGTATTTTATTTATTATTGGTTACCTTCTGAATAACAATGTTATTAAAAAGAATAAGAGATGCACGCATTTAGTTGTTGTAATCAGAGAAAGTCCAAATAAAAGAGGAGGCGTAGAATTCTCTTGTCGGAGCGTGGGACGACACTGTACAAGGGTACAGGTCCACGGGTTTCTCCTCATTGAGCTAAATTGAATCCAGTTTCTGTTTGATTCCTTGCTTCTTGTCTGTTTAATAGATGTCATCAGTGTTTGAACCTGACAGTGTTAAAAATATTATAAGGCTCTCACAGAAATACATTTTAAAATATTTGGCTTTCATGGCTCTCTCAGCCAAAAAGGTTCCTGACCCATCCATCCATCCATTCATCCATCCATTTCCTACCGCTTATTCCCTTTGGGGTGGCGGGGGGCGCCGGTGCCTATCTCAGCTACAAACGGGCGGAAGGCGGTGTACACCCTGGACAAGTCCCGACCCCTGTTCTATAATTTTAATGAAACATCAAAGTTTTGGTGTTGCTTGCTTATGGGTACTAGCTACCGTCATTTATTGAACATGGTTCAAACAGCAATTCACGTATGTCTTATGTGCCATCTACTGGTCACACTTATCATTACACCTTGTACCAAATAAAAATGTTTCCAGGCCGGTAAACACAATCAGATTTTATCCGTGCATTAGGTGCACTGGGTTATAAGGCGCACTGTCGATTTTTGAGAAAATGAAATGATTTGGGGCGGTATAGCTCGGTTGGTAGAGTGGCCGTGCCAGCAACTTGAGGGTTGCAGGTTCGATTCCCGCGTCCGCCATCCTCGTCACTGCCGTTGTGTCCTTGGGCAAGACACTTTACCCACCTGCTCCCAGTGCCACCCACACTGGTTTAAATGTAACTTAGATATTGGGTTTCACTATGTAAAGCGCTTTGAGTCACTAGAGAAAAGTGCTATATAAATATAATTCATTTTAAGTGCGCTTTATAATACGAAAAATGATACTGAAATGGTAATAAAATTATCCACTTTAAGAAACCGTTCAAATTCAAAGTGTTTAAAATGGAAAAAGACTAAGAATCCTGATAAACATTTGAACCATAAAAAAGGAGAAAATCGTATTTGTGTCATAAAGGATGAATAAGGACATACATTTATTTTCTGTTTTGTTTGATCAGTTGTTTTACTGCCGTGTTGCGTCACTGTTTACAAACAATTAAGGTATGTAAATAAACATTTAAAAATCTTTCCAAATCTTTAATTCCACAACATACCAGTATATTTATCTGTGGCTTATAGTCCGGTGCGGCTATTATATGAATTTTATAATTTTTTTCTAAAATTAAGTGGGTGCGTCTTACATACCAGTGCGGCTTATAGTCCAGAAAATACGGTATGAAACTTGTCCGGAATTGCTTTTGAAACACACACCGCCATTTGCTCATTTCCTAATGTAGTTACAGTGAATATAAAGGCTATGCTTAGTCGTTTTTTTTTCTATTTACTCTGTTTATTGTCACTTATGTTTCTTGCTGCTAAGTCTTCCTTTTTTCTTTCCATTCCTCTCACAAACTTTTCCATCTCTCCGCCTCCGTTCACTCTGTACACATGTTTCTGTGTACTTACTACTGGGTAGAACAGGGAGCTCGTTGTTGACACCTCACCACGACACCCCAGGGTGTCCTGACCTGCTGTTTGAGAAACACTGCGTTAAAGAAAGACAAACAAAAACGGCATTGCCTAAAGCACTACGTCTGGTCTGATTACTCTAAACACCCCTGATGTTGTACAGACTGGAATTTGACGGCGGAATTAGTGCAAATAAGCTTCTAAAGGTTTTGCTTTTTCTTTGGATGTTTTGCAACACCTTTTTGTGGTAAGCTGACTCGCACTGAAAGACAGTAGGGCTGCATCGTCAACATTAGCATAAATGCTGGGTGCGCTAATGTTTTTACGTTATGCGGTGGTTAACTTCTTTTTACGCTTGCATGACAAGAATGTTAAAAGGTGACGTTTGATAACAACACCAATCCTGTTACTAGTAAGTCTTTGTCACAGTGACTATCAAGTTTTTATGTCTTTGTATTATAGGTTACCTATGATTATTTTAAATCTACATTTAAAACACTTCCTTGTGGTCTAAATCATCCATCCATCCATTTTCTACCACTTATTCCCTTTTGGAGTCGCGGGGGGCGCTGGCGCCTATCTCAGCTACAATCGGGCGGAAGGCGGGGTACACCCTGGACAAGTTGCCACCTCATCACAGGGCCAACACAGATAGACAGACAACATTCACACTCACATTCACACACTAGGGCCAATTTAGTGTTGCCAATCAACCTATCCCCAGGTGCATGTCTTTGGAAGTGGGAGGAAGCCGGAGTACCCGGAGGGAACCCACGCATTCACGGGAAGAACATGCAAACTCCACACAGAAAGATCCAGTGGTTCTCAAATGCGTACCCCTGGGGGTACTTGAAGGTATGCCAAGGGGTACGTGAGATTTTTTTAAAATAGCAACATTTCAAAAATCCTTTATAAATATATTTATTGAATAATACTTAAACAAAATATGAATATGAAAAAAAATACAACAATGCAATATTCAGGGTTGACAGCTATATTTTTTGTGGACATGTTCCATAAATATTGATGTTAAAGATTTCTTTTTTGTGAAGAAATGTTTAGAATTAAGTTCATGAATCCAGATGGATCTCTATTACAATCCCCAAAGAGGGCACTTTAAGTTGATGTGTAAAAATCTTTATTTATAATTGAATCACTTGTTTATTTTTCAACAAGTTTTTAGTTACTTTTATATCTTTTTTTTCCCAAATAGTTCAAGAAAGACCACTACAAAGGAGCAATATTTTGCACTGTTATACAATTTAATAAATCAGAAACTGATGATATAGTGCTGTATTTGACTTCTTTCTGTTTTTTTTAACCAAAAATGCTTTGCTCTGATTAGGGGGTACTTGAATTAAAAAAAAATGTTCACAGGGGGATACATCACTGAAAAAAGGTTGAGAACCACTGGTCTAAATAATATGGTGTAGAATTTGCACACATGTTGCTCAAAAGTCACTTTAATAACCCTTTTTATTTTTTTTTAAAGTCTGTCTGCAAGCTGTTCGATTCCTAAATTGTAAATGAAACCACGACCCACCCCCTCCGGAAGGGCTTAATGTACACTTCAGATATACAGTATATCTTGAAGTCGTCACTCCAATTTGTTTTCCGAATACAGACGAAAATAAACTTCATAAACATATAGATTCACCCGGTCACAACAATAGGAACACTAACACACTTTCCCATCAATCATTTTGACCTGCATAAAAAATGCTGCTAAAAAAAATCCAAAATGGATACATGGGTGATACAGCAGAGGATTGGGAGAATGTCATGTGGTCAGATGAAACCAAAATAGAACTTTTTGGTATAAACTCAACTCGTTGTGTTTGGAGGAAGAAGAATACTGAGTTGCATCCCAAGAACACCATTCCTACTGTGAAGCATGGGGGTGGAAACATCATGCTTTAGGGCTGTTTTTCTGCTAAGGGGACAGGACGATTGATCCGTGTTAAGAAAAGAATGAATGGGGCCATGTATCGTGAGATTTTGAGCCAAAACCTCCTTCCATCAGTGAGAGCTTTGAATGGTTGACCAAATACTTATTTTCCACCATAATTTAAAAAAAAAATATTTAAAATTCCTACTATGTAAATTACTGGATTTTTTTTTTCACATTCTGTCTCTCACAGTTGAAGTGTACCTATGATGAAAATCACAGACTTCTGTTATCATTTTCAGTGGGAGAACTTGCACAATCGGTGACTGACTAAATACTTTTTTGCCCCACTGTATGTTACGTTAACATACCAGGCACGTTCTCCGTTGGTTATTTATGCGTCATATAACGAACGCTTATTCAGCCTGTTGATCACTATTCTTTATTTATTTTAAATTGCCTTTCAAATGTCTATTCTTGGTGTTGGATTTTATCAAATAATTTTCCCCCAAAAATGCGACTTATACTCCTATGCGACATATAGATGTTTTTTTTCCTTCTTTATTATGCATTTTCGGCCGGTGCGACGTACACTCAATCAAATTTGATTAAAAAGTTGCATCTTGAAGATTTGCGATAATCTCATCACACACACAGAGGTCAGGACCAAAATCACGCGACTAATGTGGAATCCTCAGACATAAGGGATGTGCTAACCTACTCAGTGGCCTAGTGGGTAGAGTGTCCGTCCTGAGATCGGTAGGTCGTGAGTTTAAATCCCGGCTCATACCAAAGACTATAAAAATGGGATCCATTACCACCGTGCTTGGTACTCAGCATCAATGGTTGGAATTGGGGGTTAAATCACCAAAAATGATTCCCGGGCGTGGCACTGCTGCTGCGCACTGCTCCCCTCACCTCCTAGGGGGTGATCAAGGGTGATGGGTCAAATGCAGAGAATAATTTCGCCACACCTAGTGTGTGTGTGACAATCATTGGTACTTTAACTTTAAATATACTAAGCATAATGTAGCAATACTGCTGTAATTTATTAAACATACCAAAGATTTTTGTGTAGCACCAACATTGAATGACACACAACACATACTTGGTTCACGTTGACATTGGTTGTGAGCCTTGACCAACCTGTCCTGCAGGCATGTGAGAACTTTTCAGCACGCTCACGTGTTTCCTCTTTTGATGAAGTCATCGCTGTGTCAATATTTGCAATGGTAATACTCTTGTAAATATGTAATACGCCTTGTCAGGTGCTTGCGTGTGCGGCCTAATGGGGGGCGCGTGACGGGTTTACTGACAACACGGCGGTGTTTTCGACAAGCCCCCATTTGCCATCATTGCGGGTTTGTCGGTGAAACAAAACGAACAGGCTGCTAAAGTGTGTGTGAAAGCCAGTCTGAGAAAAGGGCGCCGTCATACTTCTGGGTATGAGGGTGAGCCCTGCTGACACGGTGATGTCACTCATATGGCCTGAAGTGCAGCATTCCCACCATTTGACTCCCAAGGACAGGTTGTGTGTGTGAAAACATTGTGCCGGCATGGCCTCATGATGCTGGCGGCTTTTGTTTTAGTCCGACCCCAACATCCATTTACTTGAAGCTCACAAAACATGCTGGTAATGTTCACTCGTTCTTGTTTACCAGCTGGTCTGCGCCGCACTTTGGTGCACACTTTGCATGCGTGGATTCATCCCTGCGGGAGTGTCCCCTGCTCGTAGTAACACAACAGGTGCACTGTATCCATAGTGCATGTACCCAGGCGCTACTCTTATGTTCCACACATGCTGACTAAATGTGTTGTGAAGATGTTTCAGTGTTGGCTCAAGCATGTGTGAATTGTCGCCATAGTTGTGACCCCCTGGGGGGGTCATTAGCCGGCCGTACCTTTAAGTTTAGCGCTGTACTCCGTCTTGTCCGACTGACTCCGCCTCACCAGCGTCCCCAGGTTGATGTCACCTTTGGACGTGTCATCCACCACAATGCTGTCGGTCTTCCTCCTCTCCAGGTAGCGCAGGAACACGGGCCGGTTCCTCCGCTTGATCACCTTCTCCTTCTCAGCCCCACCGGCCTCCTTGGGATCCATGACGAGCTCGTCAAGGACAATAGTCGGCAATGAAGGGCCGATAAGGAGAGAGAGAGAGCAGCCTGGGAGCTGGAACAGGTGCACTCTTTCCCCTGTGCACTGGCTGCCTGCAATTGCACAGGTAACTAAATCCCGCCCCTTGTCCGCCTGACATTAGAGCTATGCGAACACACCTCTTCTCCACTGTCGGATGTGACTTCCCTTTTAAAGTTCAAATGTGGGTTTCGCGGGAATGTGGGTGATTAGAATTGATGTATGCAAATTTTTCATGTCATTTTAGATCAGGAGTCCCCAAACTACGGCCCGCCAGCGTCCAATGTCAACAATGATCATCAAGAAATTCTGATACTATTATAATTTGGCTTTCAAAATGCTAATAAACCATAAAGATGGCATGAAAATATAAATTTCAATGTATGGTTATTGTCATTTATATATATATATATATATATATATATATATATATATATATATATATATATATATATATATATATATATATATATATATATATATATATATATATATATATATATATATGTAGGTGTGGGAAAAAAATCACAAGACTACTTCATCTCTACAGATCTGTTTCATGAGGGGTTCCCTCAATCATCAGGAGATTTTAATGGAAGCATTCACATACAATGGTTTATATAGAGCACAGAGTGGGTGGGTACAGGCAGGCGTAGGGTGTATGTCCTCAATGTCCAGTTCGGTTGCGATCCGCTTATTTTCCAGGTGGATGTTCTGTAAAGTGTTGGGTTGCGCATCCACGCAAATAACTCCATACTCATCCACAACAGTACACCATGGCAAAAAAAGAACAATTCAACATTTGACGTTACTATGGGGAGTTTTGACGGAGCAGAAACGTGCGAACTCGTTGGGAGTTTCCTCCTCTCCCAGCTTGCTAGCCTCAACCTGAACCTTGGTATTTACCGTGATGATGGACTGGCAGTGTGCCGCGCCTCGCCAAGGAGCAGCGAGAACACCAAGAAGCGCATATGCCAAATCTTCAAAGAAAACGGCCTACGGATCACGATTGAAGCCAACAAGCAAACCGTCAACTTCCTCGACGTCACTTTCAACCTGAGAAATAACAGCTACCAACCATTCACGAAACCCAACACAACACTCCAATACGTGCACTATGACAGCAACCACCCACCCACCACCACGAAAAGAATACCTACCGGAATTAATAAAAGGCTATCGATGCTGTCATCTAGCAAAGCTGAATTCGACCAAGCAACCCCCCCGTACCTGAAAGCACTTGATGAAAGCGGATACAACTTCACCCTCACCTATGAACCCACCCCAGGAAACCAACCAAAAAAGAGCAGAAAACGAAACAACATCATCTGGTACAATCCGCCATTCAGCAAAGACGTCTCAACCAACATCGGCCGCAAGTTCCTCACTCTGATCGACAAACACTTCCCCAAAGGCAACACCCTAAGAAAAATATTCAACAAGAACAACATTAAATTGAGCTACAGCTGTATGAATAACATGCAACAAATCATTTCAAACCACAACAAAACAATTGCAAAAGGACTGCCTACCCCTAGACTAAACGACTCTGAAACCAATAATGAATGTAACTGTCGCAAGAAACCTGAT